>NW_010539724.1:0-33283 GCF_000687285.1 Phaethon lepturus | reverse complement strand
AGGGCAGGAGCCGCGGAGCTGGCAGACACCCACAGGCCACCGGGAGAGGTGGGGGGGAAGGGGGCATGCTGTGTGGGGAGAGGCTCACCAGAAGACTGTGCTGGGACCTGACAAGCCTTCTCCAGCGCTCACCGACAGATTATTCAAAGGCGAAAGGCACATCTGGAGCATGGCAGCAGCTGCTGTGCCAAATCTCAAGACCAGTCTCCAAAACAAGCCAAAGCATCCCAACAAAAGAAGCCCTTTTCTTTTTTCATTTCTTTTTAACATGAGCAAAACAAAATTGTCAGAAATTCAGTGCCAGACATGGCTGAAGTGTTTCAGCCACAACTTTCTAAAAACAAACAACAAGCCCACACGATAGACAGCCAGCATGGGAACTTTTAGCTGAAGCGATTTAAGTCTGGCAACATAAATAGGAGCTAAACCCAGACTCTTAGAAAACGAAGCACGTTTTAATACTAGAAGTGTCACCAGTTCTGCTTCTAATTATTTCCTGAGAGCCAGTGTTGTGATACTTCAGCAGCACGGGAGAAGATAAACCATCTTGAAAACCCATTTCCCAGCCAGCGGAAACCAATACCTAGCATGGGAATCCCTTAGGAAGCATGGCAGTGTGACAGCCTTGATAGCTGGGTATAGAAATCCCTTCTCTGAAAGCCAGAAGGCAGGATCTCGGTGGTTTAGACAGAGCCCTGGCTGATGGGATGTAACCAGTGCCTCCATCACCCAGCTTGCTCCCAGGTGGACAGATTGCTCTGGAGAACCAAGGAACAGCAGAAGAGACGGCTTGGCTGGCTAGGGACTTGAGGACAGATGATGAACTTCTGGAAGCTGCCATAGACATCCAGGACATGTTTCTAGATGAGACTGCTAGTTTAGCAGCTCTTCTCCTATAAAACAGGCCTTGTCAGAAGGCCATGAATCAATCTTTGCTGCCAATGAATAATTAAATCAAAATGGGAGCCAGATCACTAAAAAAATAGTTTGGAATGAATGTGTGTAGGTATAGGTTACCTCCTATGATTTATACTATAACACATTGTTCTGTCAATGGAGATTTTGATATTTTACTGTACATTTTCCAGTTATTTTTAAGATGGGCTTAAGTCATAGAGTTTGGATCTACATCAGCAGTTTTGACCACTAATTCACAGTTATTCTAAAGTGGGAACATCCAGATCTGCTTCTGGATTCAAAAAATGCTAAAAAAAATCAAGTTATTAATTCTCTTGGTTTTATTTTCCTGAAGAACAGAATATCAAAGCAAGCACAATCATGCATTTTTCTTGGATGTTCCCTGGGCAGCTGTGCCAAAGCCCTCATGGGAAACAGTAATGTTGATTTCCTCAGCACTCCATTCCACATTGACCTGTCTGTTAATTTAAGGAACAGTTTCACAGCTATTTGTAATTCCAGCGAGTTCCCTGCACATGGCTTTATGATTTCCTCATTGCTGATGTTTCCAAAAAGTCAAGGTGATGCAGGGCTCGTTTTGTCCCTTGCACCCAAGTTTTCATGGATCACACACTTGAGGTCTTCTCGATTCAGAATCTGGCTTTTATACTTCTCGCCCCAGTCGTCAACAATGTACTGATGATAGGGGTCATTGGAGTGCTCTCGCCTCTTTGATTTCACAGTACTCACCAAGATCGCCACAATAATGAAGGAGAACATCCCAATCATCACCATCAAATAAAGGATAACATAGTCAAAATTTTCAGCATCAACTTTGGCTTGCAGTTTATCTGCCGCTTCCGTCATGTTTCTCCTCCAGCCATTCATGTAAGTGAGAAAGATTTCCTTGAAAATATCTTCCACCGCCCAAGTGAAGTTTCGCATTTCAGCCATCCTTGCAAGTTAGGGCTACTAAAGACAACATGACACTTATTTTAATCAAATATCTATACTAAAACGGTTACATTGGGTTTTTTATCTGCATTATGATAATTAAGTAACAACACCTGCCACTTGAAAGTGCAGTACCAATTTTAGATCAGCTGAGAATCCCCATCTCTGAGTGGTTCAATATGTTCAGAGACCCAAGGAGGTCTTTCTCCTCTCCTCACTTAGGTCACTTTTGATCTGTGGGAAACCAAATAATGCCTTGGTGAAGATCAGTGAGCGTGGGCCCCTGTGACCCACATTACAGGGGTGGAGGCACACTGCCTTCCCTACTGAGGGAAAACACCGAGTGAAGAAGCATTTCACCCAGGAGAAGACAAAGTATGTATCGGGTCCGGTAAGGGCCAGTGCAGTGCCACTCCAGGCAGCTGCTCCAGAATCTCTCAGGGAGGGCTGTGACCTTCCTCCTTTCCTCTTCAGTCTCAAACATTACATCTGGTGTGAAGGCTGGTGTACCCATGCAAGCACAGATGAGCCCGTGGGAGCACAACAGCCAGACAGCTAACTCCTAAATGGTAGCCTGATAGACAGCGGAGGGACAAGGAGGCAGAGCCCCCATACCTGGAATAGCCTCATTGGTCCCAAAGGGCCGGGGACGCTGAGTAGTGCTGCGAAGTCACGTCTGTCCTGTCCCTCTCCCAGCTATCCCAAAGCTTGCCACAGTCAGACCCAGCTGCTGCTTGGAAAACCATGAGTCGGGTCTCCATCCCACAGGAGACATCCCCCTCTGGCCCATCCTGCCACAGAGCTTCCTCCTGTCCCGGAGCAAGGCTGGCCCGCTTTCGTACGGACACAGTGCGGGTACCCCTGCACCAGGGCCTGTCGGGAGCTGCTGTTTTCAATGGTCTTTCTCTAAGGCTGGATTTCAGAGTTGCTAGTGTCGCTAGCAGAGGTGCAAAGGGTGGGAGAGGGACCTCGCTGAGGTTCCCAGGCTGCTAACGCTTGAACAGAGCAATGGGGGTGAGGGGGAGAGGTAAGGGTGAGAGACCTCCTCAGCAACTGATTACTTGTCAGTCCAAATAGTCCCCTGATCCAGTCACTCTGTGCTGATCCAGCTGGTCCTGCTTGAAGTGAGCTAGGTCTGGGGCAGAAACTATCACATACTGACTCCAGTGAAGGAGCTCTCAAGAAGCTCTGAGAAAAGCCACTGTCCTTTTTTGCCTTTCCTACATGAAGAGGGGGATGTGACTGGATTGCAGCCTGCTAGCCTGCAAACAGCAACGGGTGTGGTGCAGCATTTCAGTCTGATGCTCCTGTATAACACCTGTCCTTCAAGTGCTTCAGGCCAACCAAGCCCTACAACATATGTCAAAGCTTCTAAAAAAAGTCACTAGATAGCAGTGCAGTTTTCAAGCAATGATGCGCTTGCTGCAGCCTATGGTAAGAGGCGGTGAACTTTCTTCACTAATAAGAAATTGCACTGTCTTTCAACCTGGAGTTCAGCAATCTACCTTCCTCTGCTTGTTGGACTAGCCTTGCGATATCAGTGTGCACAGAACAGGCACGCACACACAGAAGGACACAGGTACAAATGCATGTAAGTCTCTCCGCAATTATACACTCACACACTCAAGCACAGGGGATAAAGGTAATCTGATGAAAGTGAGCAAGCTATAAGCAAATCCAAATACAAACTGCCTTGAAACTTTTTTGTATGTAAAACCTCTCTGCTTTTTCTTTGATTCAGAACAAAAATTACTATGCCTTTTCAATAGGAAATAAAGAATTGCCAACAGAAACTTACCTTTCCTGTGCCCGTCTCTAATGAGATTCACAATAACACACAGGACTTTAAAACTCCACTGGATAATATGATGATACTCTCAAAAGGAGCAGAGATATCTTAAATTTTAAGTAGCCTTCAGCCTGCACAAGGCTATAAGCAATTGTCTGTTAAATAAGTGCCTTGTACTGCACGCTTTATGTTTATATTAAATGCTAAATCTAATCTCACCTGGAAAGACAAATATTGGCTGACAGCTGACATCAGTCATCCTGTCAGATGCTGAGTACTACTCTTTATGCTTATTACTGCAACTTCATATGTTGTGTTTTTCTAGGGGTAAGCGTTGATGCAGCTTGATCTTTATTGACCCAGACAGAAGAAGAGTAAAGATGCGCTTTGCAAAATAATGATAAGAATGATAATGATAATAATAATAATAATTCCCTTGGCTGATATGGGCCTGAGAGGCTGAGCACTGAGAAGGCAGTGTGAAAGGCCTGCCAGCCAGTCAAGGTGCTGGTGCCCATGGTTTGTCTTTCCTTTTATTCCACCAGTATCATATTTGTTAGTGACCAATGCCTCCGTGAAGCCCTTGCTGTGAGAAGCAAGTCCTCATACACAGCCAGGACTAGCTTCTCTGAGCTCTGCTCTCTGTGCACCTCACTTGTGATCTGGAGCAGGAAAAGACAAAAACTTACTAAAAAAAAAAACCCAGCAGAGTTAATTAATGTTGATTTTATTTCTAGCAAATAGCACATGCTGACACCTAACTGAAAGGCTCTGAGTCACACCTTAGAAAATAGTACTGTGCTCAGTGAAATGAGACAAATTCAGTTTCATTCAGCAGCAGTTCCTGACTATGATGGGGACATCCAAGGGAGGGGGGTTGGGGTGAGATTGTGATGCAAAGTACTCCACAAGAACATGGGCTGGGACAGACTTTCTGTAAAAAATATTTTCATTTTACAGGTAGTCCCTGCCTAAGCAATTTACAGAGAAAGCGATTTCTCAGGTAGCTCTGCTTTGAGGAAGATAAAGCAAACACAGACTACCACCGAATCAACAGCACACATCAGAAAAAGGGAGATACGTTCTTGGTACAGAAAAGTGTTAATCCCACAGGAAGCCCTGCTAGTGCTGTGCTGCTGATATTGTCATGGTTACTTCTATCACTTCTGGATGATTTTCTGTGCACGAACCTCTCCCAGCACGGGGGTGAGCTGCTGGCAGCATTTCCCCTCTGATCCCCCACTTCTCTCTGGCAGTTTCCCATGTGCCCTTGGCTTGGCCCCTTGAAGTCGACGTAGCCGGCAAGCTGCTTCTGTGTTCTTTGATGAAATCCCTAAGCCAGAGGGACCGCGGCAAGTCCAGCCTCCTGCATGGTGCAACCAGAAACGTGCCCTGGTTGGTCCTGGCTGGGTAAAGTCACCTGAAGCCACCAGGATGCTGTTAGAGGAGCACCCAAATGCAGGGCTGCAAGCCTGGCTATGGAAATGAGAGAGGAGCCATAGCCCTGGGGGCTCCCAAGCAGAGTAGCTTGGGAGCTGCTGCCCTGGACTGCCAATAACCAGGTGAAAGGACTTACCCCTCTTCCAACCAGCCTCTTCTACCATCTGTTCCTGGCCAGTCCTGTTTGGCCAATACTTACAAGCATACACTCATGTGTGCACACAGGCCTACCTACATATATAAAAGATGCATATGTTGTCAAGCAGACATGAAATTTAACCACCAACTCTGTTCTCAATGACAGCAGAAGAGTCCTTGAATAATCCTGTTCTGCTGTGTGTACCCCTGAAGGTCACATTTGCTCAGGGTTTGCTTAGTCTCTAAAACAATGAGGTGATCAAGGACAGACAGCGTGGAACTGGTTAAAAAAAAGGAAGGGGCAGCCAAATGTCTTGGGCAGAAAAAGTGACTGCCTTAATATTAGTCTCCCTAATGGAGACTAATGCTTAAGCAAAATGCTCCTGATCTCAGTGCAGAGAGGTAGGAACGGCTGGTTGAGCCTCCTGTCTCTACCCAAGAAGGCCTAGATCATGGCTGTCAGGAAGAGTCCCTGGTGACTGGAAGAAGGTAAATGTCATGCTCATCCTTGAGAAAGGCAATGATGACCCAGGGAGCTGAAGGATGATCAACAACACCTCAAACCATGTGACAATTAAGGGACAAATCCTTCTGGCAGCCATTATCAGGAATGTGAAGAACAAAAGGTGATTGGAAACAGCCAGCATAGGTTTTCCAAGGGCAAATTGTGCCTGATCAGGCTGATTGCTTTCTATGGGAGGGCTGTTTCAATGGATGAAGGCAGAGTGGTAAGGGTGGTTTACCTTCACTTTAGCAAGGTTTCAGCATGGTCTCTCATAATATCCTTGTAGCCAGATCAGGTGTTGTGGAGCAGGTGGGTCCCTCTTGTGACAGGGTGTTGTCATCATCAGCAGGTACACCACAGGTAAACATGCACAGTATTTAACAGCTACTATAAGCAACATTACAATTGGATGTGTTTTCACATGTAGCAGCCCTGTGGTCTTGAAGGCACCATTCGAGGAAAACATTTTCTTTTTAGGTGTACAGTAGGCTCAGAACTGAATGATACTCAGTTGTTCATAACCTTCATGACTGATAGTCGTTCAGTGACTGTTTAGCAATGTATTCATTTGTTGACTATTTTACAAATCCTTTGTTAGTCGTCCTGGTGAGTCGGTGAAGAAGGTAGCAGACATACTGAAGATATTGTGGTTACACCCAGATCTGAGGTTTATGTGAGGGTTTATGTGAGTTCATTAACAATTCATCTCTCCCAACATTTTGCAACATCTGTTGTAAACACATGAATAAACACAAATATGCATATACATAACATACATAGATCAGTATCTATAGGATTGGAGTGCTCAATTTTCTGTGTTTCCTGTGGAAGATAAGATTAACGGAAGATTTTTACCAATAGTGATCTTTGTTCTGCAGACAGTTCCCTTCATAGGAGCTTCCAGTATACTCACTTTTTTCCAATCCTCTATCAGTTGTTTCTCCGTATTCTCTACAATAAACAGACAAACTTTACACTTTATTTTAAATCAGCAGCTGATACATTTACACACAGCTTTTGCTATCTTCTTTTTCCTTCCTTTTCTTTAAAGTAAGGAAATTAACCATACATAATTTATGAATTATAGGGTTCATTTCTTAGGATCATGAATTTTATAGGGTTACTTCTTAGAAACAAAAGAATATAGCTGTTAAGTGTGGTTATTGGAGAGATGTGAGTATTCTCTCATATGTGCCTATGTAGTTTGCCTTCGGTATTTCTTCTGTTCTGGTTAAATGATAATATTGTACTATTCACTGTGCCTTTCAGACCTCAAACTTTTGCATACACATACTTAACCCACAATCTTCTCAGCCTTTGACTACTGATATGCTATACTGCTACCTACTGATACTTAGAGTGCTGATAGCGTTTAATTAGTTTCCCCCCTGCTTTAAACTTTTTACCTTCTTGATAGCCCTCCTAGATTCCTTCTGGTATTTACACATTTGCTTAAAAGAACATTAGTGAAATCGACAGTTCTGGGTCTGGCTGCTGCTTTTGAAGTTGTTGTCTGTTAGTGGATCACCCTGTAAAACAAAAAGACCTACGAAGGCCACTTGGTTTACACAGTTTGGCTTTAAGCGTGACTGCTGAAACCTTTCCTCTTAAGATTACTCAAGATTATATCTATTAATTAAGTTTTAACTGTTTCTTTATGTTGATTTTTCTTTATAATCCAATTTTTACTACATCTTGGGACATTTTCTATCTCCTGGTTTCTCCTAATGGTGCTGATAATTAATGCTGCCTATTTATTTTTTGTTTTGCAGCTGTGCTTCTAGGTCTCTTACCTGTTTCTTGCATTCTTGTGCCGAGCCTCTGCAGTGGGTCAGCGTGTGTAAGCTACCATCTCTCCAAGGAGCTTTGACTTCCACTTCTCAAACATTTAACAATTCTGCCTCTGTTTGCCATTCCTCAAAGCAAATCATTATGATCTTTCTGCACTCACCCCATGCATGATGGATATTTTTTTCTTTCCCAGGATAAGGGAGTTAAGATGGTACATCTTTTCCTCTCAAGGGTATCGTTTTCAACACAACTGGGAGTTCTGATGTCTTGCCCTGTACAGGTTGGGTTTGCTTTTTAAGTGAGGAAATCCTTTTGCAATTGTTTATTTTTTATGTAACTGTTCTTCCATCTTTCAGGGAGCAGGGTTTAGAGGATTCATCCTTAGCCTATTTTCTTGGGCCTTTGTCTGCTCAATGGTAAGTACATTTGGTGGTTCAGTGGTTGGGATATTCTGTTTTTCTGAGAGACCCTGAGACTCACTTGGGTGTTACACAGTTTGGTCATCTACTATAACACTTGCGGTATATTTGCAAAAGTATTAACCCCCATCCTTTCATATAGGATCTGATATGGGTGCCAGCTGAGAGGAACAGCTAGTCTGCTGGAAGGTTGGCTGCTATTCAGGGGGATCTTGACAGGCTGTCCCCAAAACATTCATAGCTGGTAAAAACCTATCTTTAAATATTAGAGTAACTCCATGTCTGAAGATCGCTCCCTCGTCACATTAGAGGACCACATCAGCATGCACTGTCCTTAGTACCTTGTATTAAAACAATGAAAAGATGCAGATGGTGGAGAGGGACACCTGGAATGGACCTTTGTGACTAAATATGTTTGACAAAGCAACATTTTCCAGTCATCACTGAAATGAGAGGAAAAGCATTCATATGGAAAGTGAATTTTAGCCATATTTTGTTAAGCAGTACAAATATAAGCAAGGCTGTGAGGAAAACCCTTTGTCTATGAGAAAAGATGTATCTCATGTATCTCATCAGGATGCATTCGACAGTGAGGGACTCAGCATAAGGAGTTTCTCAACCCTGAATGCTTGACAAAAACAACGAGGGCGTTGGAAAAATCCAACAAGTCCTGTCTCAAACTCTGACTGTGTCGTGTGCCAGGACTGTACTGCAACTGAAATACAGGCATCTGCCACCCTGCCAAGAAATGTGCTGCTCCCCTCAGCCCAAGATGCAGGGATGGAGAAATCATGGCCAGTCAGAAATTGCAGTCATTCAGCTTTGTTGCTATGGTTTTATGTGTTGCTGTTGCAAAAGCTTTAGAGAATAAATAAGGGTGTTGCCTGCACATAGCATTTAAATGAAAAAGCGAACACTAATATTTCACCATGTCTGATGCTTAGCTTCTAGTGAATTAAGGAAATTCACTCCTCAGCCTCTTTGAGATCACCCTTCTGAAAGCAAGACAGGAGATAAACACTTTTCCAAACAATGACCACAGGGGTAGCTTTTGCTGGGGCCAGAGAGCTCTGAGGGAGGCATTGTCCAACACGCTGTAGGTAAAGGGCATCCCCACATCAGCCCTGGAGAACATGAGCTGCTGAGTGACCTCCAGTCCCAGCACGGGCAATGGGGATGGTGCCTGCCTGCACGGCTGATAAACTGCGCAGCAGCTGGCGGCACCGCGCCCCTCCTGTCTGCTAACACCAGGGCAAGACTAACAAGGGCTACTTGTTATGGCCACATGCCCATTAACACCTCCGACTGTGCCTGTGCACAGGCTGATCACCCCTCATGTGGAAACCCCAACCTCACTGCAGCCCAGGCAGCCAAAGGGATCCTGAAAGGCAGATTGGGCTGTCAGCTCCCAGCCTGACACCACCACAGCTTGAGGACAGCGTCCTTCTGGTTGGGAAGATAAGGTGCAGCACCTCAAATGCATGTATGTGTGTCCCTCAGAGAAGAAAAGAAACCTGAAGTGCTCACACAAGTTCCCTCCTAGATATCGAGTGGCTTTTCGACATACTTTCAGCTCTAAAATATTGTTGCCTGCAGCTAAACTGCAGTGCACCACCCACAGTTATTTGAAGGCAAGGTTCTGCTCAAGGCCAGTGTCATGAAAGGCAAAGTTAATGGTAATAACTGACAGCAACGCTTTTGTTCCTAACAGATTGAGCTGAATCTGTCCTTTGGTTGGGAACCTGCAGGTCGGTTGCTTGCTGGATTGTAGGTAGGAACCACAAAGCTCTGCAGACACATGCATACCTCCTGCATGCACAAGCCAGCTCGGTACCACTCAGCATCACAGCCCTCTGCTCCTCACCCACACTACCCAGGCCCTTACGGAGGAGTACGGTCAGTAGCTCAGCCAGAGCAGTTGAAGAGTTGGAGATGGTAGTAGAGAATTGGGTGGGGACCATAAATGTCACCCAGGCCAGCACACACAGCAAGTTACTGGCTGTGCCCACCTGCCCTCTGCTTCCATAGAGTACCTCTGAAAACCACAGGTCATTTGTCATCAGTGGCTTGAACTAGCACAGCAACTGCTGTGCCATTTTTCTTCCCCCTTTCTTAAACAAGTTATCCAAGTGCTACCACTGTCGCTGGTGGGCTTGGCCTTGGCCAGCGGCGGGTCCATCTTGGAGCATTGGCCCTATCGGACACAGGGGAAGCTTCTAGCAGCTTCCCACAGAAGCCACCCCTGCAGCCCCCCAGCTACCAAAACTTTGCCATGCAAACCCAATACAGGTAGTATGGAGGTACCACTGTCCCTCATGCCCCCCACCTAGCTTGGGATATGGGCTCTCTGCCCTGGGAGCCCCTGTCTAGCTCTGATCCTTGTACACTTGACAGCTACACTCCTGGTCCTGGAAATAAAATTGCATCATGATCCATCAGCTTCAAATATTTTTTTTTTGCCTTGGCATTTGCTCTAATAGACACTAGCTGTGTAGCTAAAGACTGACTAAAGTGTGTGCTGCGCATTTCAATTAACAGACAGAATAAAACCTTCTGAGACAGTAAAGGTAGTGGCTGCTGTTCTCACATAGAAATGCTTGCCCTGTGCAGAGAACCAGCCCAGCCTAAGGCTTAGGTGTCACCTATACCTGCACCTCAGTTTGACTTCCAGTGATGTCCACGGCTGGACATGATGACAGATGAACGTTTCTTCCTTCTGTACGCATTGGCTCTTTTGGTGCCTGGGCTGGGGAAATGAAACAGCTCTTGACATGTTCTCTCCACTTCCCAAGGCATCCAGAGAGAGGCAGGCCAGACCCCAGGTGGTGCGAGAGGGACAAAGGTATGTGCTTTGGCCTCAAACTGACCTGAGCTCTTGTTTGGGATTGCACTGGGTAGAAGTTCACAGAAATTGCAGCACAGGTGTACAATGGTAGCAAGCATCATGCCACACCTGCTGTCTGGAAAAAAGCCATTTCTCACAACCAAACTCACTTGACCCTGGGGTCTCCTTACGGGTCAGCTGCTAGTATCGAAGAGTTTTCTGGGGAATGGAAACTGGGAGAGGCACCCTTGCTGAAACCACATTTTATTGCAAAGTCCTGTCCTCATAAAGCCAAGGGAAGGGAGAGGAGTAGTTACAGCAACAGGCCATGGGCTTGGCAGGAGATCGTCACACTGACAGAGGTCACTGATTGCAACAGCTCCTCTGGGCAGCGGCAGCTCACAGCTGCTGATGGGACTGAATGCCCACAGTAATGCTGCCTGGCTTCAAGTCTTGTTTCTTCTCCTTTCATATCCTCACTGCAGAGAGTGGCCTGTAAGCTGGATCCAAACCCCAACCAAGTCTCTAACTTTACAAAAGGAACTTGTCCCCTTCTTTCTTCACACAGTGCACTGCTAAGCTGTGGACCTTCTTGCCACAGGACACTAGATGCTAGTATCTGGCAAGCCTTCAAAACTGATTAGATTGATTCACAGGAGAAAAATACATCAGGAGTATTTGAGTAAAAAGACATCACGCCCTGTCAGAGCAGACTGATGAGGATTATTCTGGGGAAGCATGACTACACGCTTGCCCCACTTGTATGTTCCTTCTTAGGCTTCCAGGTTTGTCCATTCCCTCGACTGATTTCTTCACTTAACAAAACCTCCCCACCCTGTCTGGTAAAGGGGAGGGAGAGGCAGGAAAGAGGATGGTGGGAAAAGAAAATAAGCATGTAGGAATCAACCTGTCCAGTGGGCAACAGAGAAAAAGGGAAGGATGTAAAGGTCCCCAGGGTGTTCCCATCACCCCTCCCCCTCTGGGGCCAAGTGTGCCTTGACTTGATGGAGCTTCAGGTGGGACAAGGTAAATAAAAAGCAGAGGGCAGGGGAGCAGCCAGAGCCTTGCTAGGAGGCTCTGCAGGGCACAGAAGAGAGATTGTAACCTGCAGAAGAGAGATCATAACCGGCCACCCTCAGGGTGCTTGTGTGCCAGGGTGTCCAGACTAGACGGACTCGTGGCTGACCCTGGATAGAAGTTCTTACATTATTGTAGCCTACTGATGCACTGATGCACCAGAGTGGGCTTCAGCCTCGAGTTTGATGACACCAATGTAGAGTCATAGCTGAGAGGTGGATCAGGACAGAGGTGCAGGGGTACTTAGGCCAGCTTTGGTACCTGCCCTGCCATGGACTGCCCCTCCAACATGGCCCAGATTGTAAGCGAGCTAGTTCTGCACTCCTGGCTCAACTGAAGTACACAGAAGCCAGTGGGGAATTTGGATGGAACGGAGCAAGGAGAGCCTAAACCGGAGCTGGAATTACTGCCAATACCCACTTTCACTGTTAACTCATGTGTCTGCAGACTTACGGAATTGTTACTGAAAAGTGGCACGTATGAGTGAATCATCTGTTTTCATAACTCCTCAGCAAAACAAGTGCTCTGATTCACACGGGCAGGAGAGTTCAGCCATTTCTCCAGGAGGGCTGCTGTGACTCCTTAGCAAGGATGCATTTCAAGACACATTTTAAAGCAATGCTGTTTAAAAGGTAGAGGACTGAAGTCAAGGATTAAATTCTAGCCTCCCTGGTCTCTGAAAAATTGCAAGATACTTCTGGGTCTTTCAAGTTCTGTTGGAAACATTTCCTTGTATTACTGAAGCACTGCAGATCCTGACAGCAGATCTGTTACTTGACCAGTGGATAGATCTACACAGACAACTTCACCTGCTCCAGAACAACAAGCCGTGCTTTAAATCAGCTTGCAGCCACGTGTAAAAGACTCTGCCTTACCTCACACTTGATCTCTTCCCTACTAGATGCATTTAGCCAGTGATCAAGACCTGCCTCCTGCATGGCCATGAGATGCTTCTGCTCAGGACAGGCCCCCTTTGAACATCTGGCAGGTAGCTAGGTTCCACTGGCCCAATTCTCGGAGGCCGTGAGAGGAAGCACTTTCAGAACAGCGTGCCTTCTCAGCAGGTACCCTCGGGAGTCAGTGACTGACAGAAGCTGGGAATTCGAGTGCTTGCCAGATAGTATGCCTCTGTCACCCTATCCAGACCCTCCATGTGGAGTGCCTGTGCCACGTTATGCTGCACAGGTGGGAAAGAGGAGAGCACCCAGCGCAGGTTGTGCCAGTATAAGCTGGTATGAGCACATGGTCACTGTGGCTGTGTGCAACCTGCTGACAAACTCAGTGCTTTGCAGAAATGTCAAGTTAGGTCTAGAGCTGCTATATATTTTGGGTTTAAAGCTCGCTATCATTGTGTATTAAAAAAAGTGCTGTTTGTTTTTCCCAACCTGTTGACCTGGATACAACCTAAGGCTCATTGCTCATACTTGGGACTTTATGGAGTCCTGTGATCGTGGAACCAGTTGATACTGCTCACACAGTGATAGTGAAAGGGAAAGCGAAGGCTAGGTGAGGACCTTTCTACTGAAATAGAAAACCAGAGCAAGCATCCTATACAACCTCATGCAATGGCATCTTCTGAGCCCAACTCCACTGTCAGACAAAGTTACATTACACTGATATTTATTTTGGCAGAAAAAATCTGTTTTACACACAACAATCCATAGAGATCACTGAGGCCGAAACATATCCCCAGGCGCCGCATCACCCCGAGAGCTCTAAAAAGTAAAGACAACTGATCATTTCAAGCCCACTGACAAGGAAGGAAAACAAATGTGTCAGCACATGAGTTAAGAAATAATTGCTCATTCAACCTGATATATGTTGCGTGAGCACAGGCACGTTTCTTGTTTCCTCAGCCTTCCTTGACCTTGGGCTTACATGGCTGCAATCCGGTTGCACAAACTGGCCTTGCAGCCTACCCATGTTCAGCTCCCGCTTCAAGCAGAAAACCCTCGCCGCTGGAGCGGCAGAGGCCACCCACATGCCTTCCCTGCGCCGGCCTCTTTCCTGCACCTTCCCTCATCCCTGGCCTCAGCACCACGCCACAGACGCTGGCTCGGGGCACAGGGCTGGTGGCGTGCGGGGAGACCCGGCACCCCTGGCACCAGCCTGCTCTAGATCCGGCGTTGACCACCTCCGAGCAGGGCTGGCTCCCTGCCGTCCCCCACCCAGCACCAGCTTCCCCAGAAAGACACTGGGGCACTGGGAGCAAAGACTAGGTCCTCATGCTGATCTGCTGGGCCACACATCTTCACAACCCCCCAGGGTGGCTCCAAAGCCTGAAATAATGTGTTATTTTAGATGTACTATGCACTACATAACTCTGTGAGTATTCCCATGGTCAAGAAATGCAGTGACTCTGTGGAGACGGCAGTGGCCTCCTCCCAGCTTTCCGAAATCAGATGGAACCTTCCCCTTGACATTAATCTCAATTTAGGAGAGCAGCTAAAGTGCAATTAAGTACAGACTTGTTGGAAGTGGCTCTTAGGTACATGCCTAACTTTCAGCAAATGTTTGAAGTGCTGCTCTGAATAAAGATGATTTCCTGAACTAGAGCCTCTGCTGGGAGCTGGAGTGGATCCAGAAAAAAGTTATTCTGGGTAAGCTGCCTGAGGGATTTCAACAGATAATTTTGTGCATCTATATAGCACCTTATCTGGAGAACAGGAGAGTAATCTTTTGATTGGATTCCATATGATTAATTACCCTCCTGGATCTGCTAACGTCCAGAGCTCTAGAAACAGTATTCTGTCATCTCCAGTGAAGGCTCCAGTAAAAGCTACAGGAAAGAGCCATGGACTGTTGACTCATTTTAGATTTCAAAAATGCTGTGAATCTGGTGGCCAGGCATATATGCTGCAGGCATTGTGGCATGGCACATACATTTATCCCACCAAAGTCATGGAAGTGCATTTTGCTCTTGCTTTCTTTTAGTTCCAGGACTATATAATGTGCAGTTCCTAAAAGTGCTTTGAGAAGGATGAGTTTAGCACTTCTGCTGCTGCCTTTCACTAGCCATTTCTGAGATGGAGGAAAGAGGAGAAATTACAATTTTCATAAAAATCCAGTCACTTTTAAAATAAATCAGATTTTTCATAGTGCCCAAGAGTGTCTGCAGACCTGCACGATTGGAGTACACACACCTTTTTGTGTGTATAAGTATGTGATTGTTTTGGTTCATGTAAGAATGTGTTCACAAAACTTCCATCTCATGTTGGTACCTTACCCTGCTTTTGCATTGACCCAGATCCTTCAGAGGTCTCATTGTCTCAATGGGGTAACCACAGACCCCATGTGATATCTCCTGGACAGGGATGAAGATGCCCAGAGCAGCATGGAAGAAGGCACCAGAGTACGGTGCCGAGGGCGGCTCTGGGCTCAGTACCGTGAGCTCTCTAGAACAAGGGGTAGCTTCATATTCCGGTCTAACTTTTTGGATCAAACTCCTGTTTTGTGCTCTTCTGCAGGGATTGCCATACCTTGTGCACTTGCAATGCAGAGTTTTGCTGTTACCATCACTCCTTCTCCATCATCAGAGCTACCTACAAGCCCAGTGTTAAGTGCAACCCTCCAGCCCAAAAGCAGCACTGTACCTGAGCTTGGACCCTGATACATTCATTCAACAACACACCAGGCCCACACAGCAGCTTGTGAACTAAGGGACTAGAAGTATCAACCATCATGGTATCTATATGATGGAGGAGTCTTAAGACACTTGGGTGCAGTATGACTATGCATTATCTAACTCAGTGGGGGTGATGGTGGATCTTCATTTTAAAGTACTTACTGCTATTGTAATGGCAGAAAAAACAGTACAAGGATCCTAATGCAAATTAGTTAAAATAGACAGAACCAGATTTCAGCTAAAAGTTAGCAGTTTGGTCCCATAGACCTTAAAGAAAATAGTCTGGAGTGAAGTGGGTGTTTATTTGTCTGTTTTTCTCCTCCTCATCTGCTCCAGATGCTTTCAGAGCTGATGAACTTCAACTCGTTGTCCTTGGGGAGCTGGGAATCAGTAGACGACAAAATAGACCGCTGGCCTGGTTTTGTGCATATGTGTCTCCACTGAAGTTAGCCTGAAAGATATCCCAAGTAAAAAACCATCACTTATCTCTTTTTTTCCTACCACTGAAGTTCTTCAGCTTGGTATTACATTCGCTAAGCAAGGACCTTCTATGGGATATTTTTTAAAACAGAAATTGTCCATTTACTCAAAGGCTCTTTAAAGAAAAGCAGCACTGGAGGTAAAGGAAGAGCAGACAGAAAGGCATACATAGGACCTATCCAAAATATGGAATCCATACAATGTAATGGACAGTGTTTTGCCTTGTAAAATATAATTTACTGTAATGACGGCAGAAGCTCTATCCTTCAATGATCATGAAAGAAAACAATTCTCAGGCAGAAGCACCATCTGCTGGTGGACAGCAATTCTATTACTTCACTTAGAAAGTCTACAGTGAAACTAGCTTAAGCCACCACCTCAGAGACTTTAAGCACCTTAGAGGCATCTTTGAGACCTTAATCCAAATCCTAGATGTGGTATTTACCCATTTTTCACATCAAATCCCTCATGGCCCTGTGTTACTCCAGCCCCTAGCTAAGAAGTTTCACAAGCAGACATTTGCTTTGACAGAAGCAAAAGGTTTCTTATGTTTAGAAAAGGATCAGGCTTCAGCCTCCTCTCACTGAAGTCAATACGAGAACTTTCACTGCCTCCTGAGTACACAAGTGTTTCTTCAGTGACAGCAGGAGATGCTTCTTAGTGTTGGGCTACAAAGGCTAACTTTGTGTCTCCCCTTTTTCTATGGAGGTCTTTGTTTTCAGCAAATGGAAATCCAGAAACGTGGATTAAGGGCAACGTATCCTGCAAGCTTTCAGGAAAAGGTTAAGATACAGGACTGAAAGAGTGACTACATTTCACCCAGTGGATACACTGAGTGATTAAAAATTTCCTTGTGTTTAAATCTGAAGGGAAGGTGAAAAATGCTGTGCTGTATATTATCCAGCAAATGGTTAATGAGGTTACAAAGGCGCTATGTTGAGTAGGTTTCCTATGTTCCTTCATTAAAAGTTTACTCCAGTGACATAATTCAGGAGCCTTGCTTGACAAGGATGCTGAGCTGACCTTTCTGACCTCAATTCCATCAACTCAGGCAGAGTTCAAAATATAAATCCAGACCTGGATTAAAGTGGTGCAGACCATTCATACATCTGTATATCTGTATAAGAAGCTGAACTTCAACTGTGCATATTCCTCCATGTTAAAACATTCATGTTTGACCTGAGATCTTAGTGCTGCATCATGAGCTCACCTCTGATCCTAGCCTGCAATGAAAAATGCAGAGGTTCCTTGTAGCAAACTGATCCTTCTCCAGAAGGACCCCAAATGTTCAACATCCAAATGTAATAATGTGGATGGGTTGGCCAAAGAAAAAGAAGCTTAAACTGGAGGGGTCCCCACCTCTGGGGTTTGATTTTGCCAGCCCATACTCAGAATTACCATGTTCTGCATAATTAAAATAAAAACACATTTTCCATAGCTCAGGGCTCACCTAGAGTAATTTCATCTTCTCAGAAGGGAAGTCTCGAACCTCTCAGCAAAGACAGACTTTCCCTTAAAGCTGATCTGTAGAACTTACTTATTTTTTTCTGCTTTCTCTATTCAGATTTTACCTTTGATAAGTATTCCCCTCTTTGCTGAGAACTACCATAAAGCTAATACGCCAGTGAAGTACTCAAGAATGGGTTGAAGAGTGATGTGTAAGTTGTGTACCTGCTTATCAGGAGGACCAAACCTGTGGGGAGAAGACTGCTCACATTTCTTACTTCAAAGGCTCCATATCAGTCTGCATTTGGCAGACAGCACAAAGCCGTTTGTTTGACCTACAACTCTGGCTAAACATCATGATAAATGAAAAGGAACACGATTAGATACAAAAATATCTAAGTTACTTTTTCCAGTGAAGCAAAAGTGGATTTAATCGCTTCCAGAGACATATTTTTTCATAAATCAGGACAATGGGATGTCCCTTGCTTTTTCTCCTGGAGCACATGGGACACCACAGAGGATGCAGGTCCCACCAACTCCAACTGTCATCGTTGCTCTGAATATCATTTCCTATTTGAAGGGCCAACTGGGGTCTTATTAAAGAAGTGAAATGTTTATCTTGCCCTTCAGATATCAGTCCAGTAACAAAAGTCCAGGTCAGCACCCTATGGTGACCCAAAATGTGTTCCTCCTAGATTTTTTTATGCATGCAGCTGAAAACTATGAAACAAAGAGGCAGACCATGAAAAAATGGCCAAATAGGAAGAAGTGATGCTCTAACCTGTTAAGTTACAGGGGTTTTGTGTATTTGTCTTGTACTTATAGTTACGCTGCTGTCTGGAAGTCTCAAAGGTGCTTTAACCACAATACCAGCTCAGTCTTACAGTGACCGCTCTTTTTGCTGGCATCTTTTGACAACCTCAACGTGTTTTAAAGCTCACATGTTTTTAGAAGATATTTGCTTAAAATACAGACACAGTTTTGCTCATGTAACTCTAAACAATCTGGAAGCTTCCAGACGCACTGCATGTGGTGTGAGATTTTCGTTAACAAGTTGGAACTTTGAAGGGAGCCGTATCTCACCAGGCGGGAACAGCACGAGCTGTACCCTGCAGCATCCCACAGCTGATACGAGTCTAAGGAAGGGTAAGAACATTGTTTCTGAAGGACACAGACACATACAGCCCAAAGATAGAGCCTGGCTGCTGGCACAGAGCCTCTAGCTATGCCATCCCAGGAGGTCTGCGTTTGCAGGACTGCATGCAGTGCTCTGACCTAGTATCTGTGGGCCTTTTTCTAGTAACAGGACCACCATGGACTTGAGCAGTTCAAATGAAAACATTGATTTGCTGACTCTCTTTCAGGAAAGCAACTGAAAGCGTAGACCTTCAAGGATACTGAGGTGTGTAATGCCTGTTAAAATCAATGGGAGCTAGGAACCAAAGTAGCTTTGAAAAGATGAGTGGTGTGTCTGGTCACTGTATGACTCTGTGATGGGACAAGAAGCTGAACTTAGGTCTTCTCAGCTGTGGCTGTCTCTGCTGACCCACTGACCCCCAATATCTTTGATGTAGAGATTGATTTATGAACCCCATCCTTCACAGAACATGCATCAAAATTCTCATTCTTATACAAAGCCCTACCTTACACCTAACTTCCATGCTACCTGCACGATGAAAGTCTGCTCGAAAGTCCCCACAAATGTGGCAATTTCCTAGAATTGTATTTGCTCTTTTAAACAAGGATCCCTATTATTAATTCATAGATGAGTGGTATTTTAATTGGTCATTAATATCACGTCATAGAATTATAGAATCATGGAATCTTTGGGTTGAAAGGGACCTTTAAAGGTCATTTAGTCCAAACCCCCTGCAATGAGCAGGGACGTCTTCAACTAGATCAGGTTGGTCAGAGCCCCGTCCAACCTGACCTGGAATGTTTCCAGGGTTGGGGCATCTATCACCTCTCTGGGCAACCTGTGCCAGGGTTTCACCACCCTCAGTGTGAAAAATTTCTTCCTTAGATCTGGTCTAAATCAACCTTCTTTCAGTTTAAAAACATCACCCCTTGTCCTATCACTACAGGCCCTGCTAGAAAGTCTGTCCCCATCTTTCTTAGAAGCCCCCTTTAAGCACTGGCAGGCTGCAGTAAGGTCTCCCTGGAGCCTTCTCTCCTGCAGGCTGAACAACTCCAGCTCTCTCAGCCTGTCCTCACAGGAGAGGTGCTCCATCCCTCTGATCATTTCTGTGGCCCTCCTCTGGATCCACTCCAGCAGGTCCATGTCTCTCCTGTGCTGAGGGCTCCAGAGTTGGACGCAGGACTCTAGGTGGGTCTCACCAGAGCATAGTAGAAGGGCAGAATCCCCTCCCTCGACCTGCTGGCCATGCTGCTTTGGATGCAGCCCAGGATAGGGTTGGCCTTCTGGGCTGCGAGCGCACATTGCCGGCTCATGTCCAGCTTTTCATGCACTAGTACCCACGAGTTCTTCTCAGCAGGGCTGCTCTCAATCCCTTCACCCCCCAGCCTGTATTGATACTGGGGGTTGCCCTGATGCAGGTGCAGGACCCTGCACTTAGCTTTGTTGAACATGAGGGACCTCATGAAGTCCCCACGGGCCCATTCCTCGAGCTTGTCCATGTCCCCTGGATGGCATCCCATCCCTAAGTGGCTGAAGCTCACATGATGAGATAAGTAAGGACCAAAGGCTCAACTAAACAGTCCTGGACTTTTTTGAACTGGAGATCAAATGCTGTGTCAGAAATTATTAATAATGGATTGAAACCAACTATCCCATTTAACAGGAGGAATTCAGGAGCTCAAAGCCATCTTCGCAATAGAACCTGATCCTGATTCATATCACCTTGTACATGAGTTCTTCCTAGGTTAACCAGAACCCCAGACAACGTTCCTGGTAAATTTTATGGCATCTTCAACTCTAGTCAGGGAAAAAACCTGAAACCTGCATGTGCGGGACAGGCTCAAGTTTCACAGCCTGCACAGCATCACAATGAGAACTAGGCAGAAAACAATAATCCTCTTATGAAATCTAGTTGCCTTCCACCCCAGACTAAAACTCAAACATCTGATCTTCCTCTTGGAAAGGGAATGGAATCTCAGGCAGGTGTTTGGGGAGGGGGAGGATGAAGCCCAGGGGCAGTCTGCATCGTGTCTGGGCTACTGAGGAGTTGTGAGATGGGACTGTTGAAACCTCATCCAAACCTAAAACTTTTGAAAAGCTGGTGAACAAATTGTTTTGTTGGTGTTTCTTCAGCCAGCTGTCACAGTAATGGATCCAGTCCATGGAGAGGGTGCTAAGGAAATACCGTTGTATTCTGGAGAGCGCTCCATGCTCCAGCGCAGGACTCTCCTTCTGCCCCTACCTAGGGGCACATATGAACAAATTCAGAGACTAATCCAGAGGTTAGCCCATGGACATCAAAACCTTGTCCCTCCTCAGCGCTTGCTCTTATTCAGAAATCAGGATAGCAGCACCTGCAGCAGAATAGCATGCCTCTGAGCTTGGCCCAGTTGCATTAATGAAGCATTATTTACTGACACAGTAACACATGAGCATCGCTCCAGCTAGATGACAAAGCATAAGGAATGAGGAATCTGTTGTCCAATTTCTGCTTTGATGCGTATTTTATCTATGTATGAGTTATCTATTGAAGATGGGGCCTGAATCTAGGAAAGCCCAACAGACTGTCCAAGAAGTTCCCCTGGAAGGGCAGTTGTATGAAGGGGGCTAGCGTGCATGGGAGTAAGTCTCCCAGTTAGGTTAGTGCTCACAGAGAGATGCTTACACGCGTGGGGTTACTCAGGAGGCAAACGCCGAGCCCAGGCTGTGCCATTTACAAATGGAGCCAGGCAGAAGGAGGCATGATTTACCCTGGCTGAGAAGCACTTAGCCTTTCCTCTGGATCCGGCTGAGCGGGTCAAGGGCAGAGCTACCAGGATTCAAAGAGCAGAAAATTGAATCAATATTTTTCCTCTTCGCAAGCTGGTCAGCGTCGGAGTTTGGCCACCCAGCGGGCTGGCACCAAGGGCAGATAACCCTACGAGGTGGCACTTTTATTTACCCGCCCACAGTGACACACAGATTGGTCTTCGCTCTTGCTCTTTGCCTACATCCAGCTAAGGAAAGAGCAAGCCAGAGGCTCAGCTCATCCATGCTGGGTGCCATTTTTGGGAGCGACCACATCGTGTCCCCACAGAGCTGTGCTTCCCTCCCTCCACCTACCAGCAGAAAACGCATCCTAATGGTAGCTCATCTGCATGCCCATAAATATACCCCCCTCCAGCGCTGCTCTAACCCCTACTTACATGGTTAGAGCTGGCAGGAAAATGATTCTGACCTTCAATTGCGGCCAGTCTGCTCAGTTCAGGCTTGGTGAGGTGAGTATGGAGAGTCATAAAAAAAAAAAAAAAAAGCCCAAAACCAACCAACAACAACAAAAACCCCAACAAAATGTAAAGGTCAAAATTCAAGGTCTGCTGCTCATTACTAAGAAATAACACCAGAAACCTTCCTCGTTTGCATAATACATTTCATGCTGAGACCAGAAACGTCCTGAAAACAAAGGTAAGCACTACTAGTCCCATTTCACAGACAGACAAGCGAGCTGATTGCCAAGCCCACACAGAGGCATGTAGCAGACCTGAACCCAATCAGAGTCCTGTCTGTCTAGGCTCATCCCTCTGGACCACACTCCCAAACCCATGCGATAAGGTGACAATGTGGGGTTTTTGTTTCCCTCTGCCCTTAAATGTAATGTCTCCCTGGCTGAGGGACGGAGGTGAAGCAGCTCCCACCTCGCCACCAAGCTGTGCCCGTTGTGCCTCTGCCCCTGCAGGGTGGGAGCAAGCAGCCTTCCTGACCCCCACAGGTGTACACACCTGAGACCACCCCAGCACATATGGAAGTTGGCATTTCAGAAGCACCCAGCCCACTACAGCAACCTTGAGGACACCTCCATATCTGTGTGACTGTGCACATGGCAACAGCACTTCTGGAACACCAGAGTTTGCCAACATATATCTGGAAGGGCAGAGCGATGTGGGCCATGACACCTTACACCCCCCCTCCCTTGTCCCTTCAAACACAGCATGTCTCTCCAACAGCTGGGCACTGCAAGGTAGGACATAGGGTCCTCTCATCTACATCTCCGCAGCCAGGTGTGACAACCATCTGACACCCAAGGGTGGGGCTCTGGGGCCAGGTAAGGCCCACATAGTCCTCACTAAATGGGGAGGAGGGGTTGAGCGGAATGGGGGAAAGAAATGCATGCAGGTCTATGATTTCACAGAGCAGGGCTGCAGCAGCCATGGGGTGCCATGGGAGATCCCTGGCTGGACTGGCCATTGGGGGAAGTGCAAATTGGAGGGCAGCACCAGGCAAAAGGGAAAAAGTTAAAAGATGCCTTCAAGACCAAGAGCAGGAACAACTACTTGAGTGGGGGAAGATACTTCTGCCTCAAGTATGAAGACTTTCAGGAAGCCCCCAGATAGGAAAGCCCTTGGATAAGAGAAAGGTAACTCCTGACCCACAAGCGGGTTGCAACAGTTTCAAAGGAAAACTCACAGCTTTTACCAGAGAAGATGGCAGTAAACATGTCAGCACATCCATGTGACAGTGGGCCTCACCTTGCTCTGGATGCAGCACCAGCCTGGCAGCCATAGTTGCTCTTTGGCTAGGATCATCACTTCCTGGTAGCAAGCTGTCTACCTCTACGGCTGGACCACTAGCCCTAGATCAGCTATGCACCCATGTCATGCCTTCCACCTACCAAGGTCACATCACCAGCTCTTCCATCAGTCAGTCCATTTAGCATCAAGGACTCTTCCACTAAGGATTTACCAGATAATACTACCATTTTTGTTACTCCACAATAACTTGCTGGGAACTCCCCTGTTCCCCAGGGCAATCCCCAAGAATACACCCTAAGCAGAAAAAGAAGGGAACCAGTGGGTCTGGTTTTGAGCAACATAGTTTTATGTTGATGGATCATGGTGGAGGAGCCCAAGAGAGAGCCATGGGACACAGCCCTGCAGCCCTAGCTGCACAAGTGGAAAGCCAGAGCTCCTGGGATCAGATCCAAACACAAATGTTCACTCCCTCCTTTACCACATAAGCTTAAAGACACAGCAATACATAGACTCCTGCCCTGCACGTGCCATCCTAGTGGAAAAGATTGTCTTACTCAGGGAAATCATAGCTGCCCTAGCCTCCCTCACCTGGTGCAGGCAAGTTGCCTCACACAGTTTTACCAGTTTACTGCTCGCTGTGGGCAGTACACGTGCACCCAGGCCTGAATTGTGGAGAAACCGTGCATCCTACCCTCCCCAGAAGACCACCAGGCAAAAGCTTGACTCCCCCCTCAGTCTGCAACTGCATTAGGGAGGCCATGGAGTAAATTAGCTAGAGCAAGCAGTCCTGAGATCAAGTGGTACCTCACACAGCGATAGAGCTGCAGTGACCATACAGAGCTGGAGGATGGATATCACAGAAAATGCCTGCCAAAAGCTGAATAGCAGCACTGAGAGTCCTTCCTGGTAGAAAGCAAGGAGTGGGCTCTAGCTACCAAATCCAATGGGATTTCTTCTTTTAGGTCACCCTGCTCCCTATTTCTGCTTTCATCAGGTCAGTCCAATAGCATGCTCCTTGAAGGCCCATGCCCACGGCTCCAGGAAGCCGGCCAGGCGAAGTGGTAGGAGGCTCAGCCCTAAGTCCTCAACACCAAGGCCGAGCCCTTAAACCAGAGGCAATCAGGCCATCAGGGTCAGGGAGCTCCTTGAAATGGGGCCAGCAGGGTAACTGAGGGCCCTGGGGCTCTGTTTCAGGTCTATTTTTTCACAGTCCTCTTGATTTTTATCATCTTTAGGGAGGGATGCCTTTGTGCACCTTCTTTTACAGGCTCTGATACCACAGACTTTAGCAAGGGGAAGAGAAAATAGCCCTTAGCCCGGAGTCGCTGCCATGAATAGCTGGCAGAGGGGTCTGATGTCTGACTTATAGTTTGTTTAAGATAAAATTGGCCAGGCCAGCATGTGGCTTGTGATGATGCTCCCAGCCTTCCTCTCAGTATTGTGACCCATCTCTTCTGGGTACAGTGCATATGAAGGACCTCCAGGATTGCCCATGGGCCCAGTGATCAATGCCGAGCTTTTTTCTCTGCGTGGTGCCTCATGTGAGCTGCCTTGGCCCCTTCCCTTCTGGTTAAGCAAGACCTGCATGCTGTGTGCGGGGCAGAAGGATCTCTACAGCGAGTCTGTTGCTGCTTTCGGCCCTCTCTCCACCTTCTCCCTCCCCGTACCAAGCCTGGACTACAGTACTTGCAGGTGGAGTACCTCACCGCTATGGGCTGGTCCCACACGTAAGGGGAGGTGTAGGGGCCATAGGGCTGACCAGCCTGCATTTCTGCCCTGGCCATTTCTGCCCTGGCCATTTCTGCCCTGGGATTGTGCTCTCTCCACAGAGCTGGCGGTCCCAGGCGTGCGACACAATGTGAGCTGGCTTTCAGGAATGACTTCTCACCAGAAGCTTCTCTGTGTGAGGCCAATGCAGATTGCTGGCCCTTGACCACAGGAAAAGGCTTTACAATTGACAACCAGCAAGTATTTTTACAATACATGCCTTTCTCCAGACTCATTGACCTATGGGAGGTCCCTTACCTCTGTCCCTTTGTGTCTCGACCCATGGGCAGAGTGTCCCCGTCATGTCCCATCCCTGTCTCCGGTTGAGCGGAATGGCTGCTCACCCCAAGCCCTGGGGCAGGCTGGTGAGGAAGGTGCCCCAGGGCTTGTGCTCAGCTGATTCCCAGGCAGCTCTCAGGCACCCAAAGGCACCTTTGGCAGGAGCTCAGGATGTGACTGAACTCCCCACGGTCATCTGTGTGGAGGCTGTGGAGGGTCACACAGCGCTGATAAAGATGAAAGTGGAGATAATCACATCATGGAGACTAATGTCTCATGTCAACAGTTGAGAGAGTAAGCACTTGGCATGGGTGGCAGGCAGAGGGCTTCCGGGAAGCACAGGCACAACACGGACAGTCCGTGCTTCTACCCACAGTGCGTGAGGGCCACCTGCAGTCATCACCTGGGTACGACCAAACCTTTTGTGATTGCCGTATTTGGGGGACATCGCAGGGCACAACACGCGTCCTGCCCACGAGCTCAAAAGGGGTAGATGCTTTGCCACATCCTGGACAGTGGGAACAGAAGAGTAATGCAGCCAGTGCATGGCCCTACTGACCTCCAGCAGTGACACGGGCCACCCTGCAGTGACCTGCTGTGCCACACAGGTGTGGCGGCATCGCTCTCCTTTCCGAGCTGCACAGCAAAATCAGACAGCAGGCCTGCTCTGCAATGCTGTCATGGGATCACAGGGTAAGTCCAGTTGGAGGTGACCTCGGGAGGTCATCTAGCCTAGCTTCGCACTTCAAGCATGGTCAGCTAAAAAGGGGCAGGTAAGTCAGGACCGAGGGTAAGTATTAAGCGGGCCTTGCCTGAAGTGCTGTGTGGATTTGTGGGAGAAATGCCATACACTGTGGCTTGCCATAGGGGGAGAAGATAGGGTGCTCTGGTCCTTCATTGGAGCACCTCAAGGAGCAGTGCAGATACAGCCAGAGAGACCTGCATTCGTTCATTCACTGCTCCTGCTCTGGAATTACTGCTGGAATGACTTACTCTTACTGAAAGAACGTGGTTTCGGGGCTGCAGGACCACTTCTGTCCCTTCTCTCTAATCTCATCAAGCACATGCCTACTGTCAAGCCTCCTACCAGAGCTCCTAGCTACAACTTCTTAGCACTTCTACTGCTACTAATTTCCAACTAACTGCTTATGACCATTCATTAATGCAGGTGACCTAAAAGTGTCTTCTCAGCAGTAGAAGCATGGTATTTAATTTTAAAGCTTCAGACATTCTCCATGCATGTCTGCCTCCCGAAAATTGTGAAGAAAACTGCACCTGCATCTCACCTACAACTTGTAATCACTCTCGGTCCTGAGCAAGCCTAACTTCCTGAGCCTCCTGCATGGTGTCAGTCTATGAGATCTCTGTGGCTGTACCCTGCCCTTTCAACAACAATGATGATCTTCCTGGATTTTTTGACTTGCACATTATGTCGACGCAGCCTCTTTACAGCTTGTAGCTCAGGCATTATTTCTTAAGAAGTCCTGATATGTCAGCTAAGAAGTTGCTCTTGTGGAACTATTGTATTTCTCTCCTTTTTTTTCTTAATGGTTTGGCTGTTAAACTAAGACAATTTATTCATGCAGGTAATAATCCAATAACCAGATGCAGTCACACAATACTTATCTCTATAGCCAGGCTTCATGTAGGATTCATAAGCTACTACAGGCCAGCTCCAAGCCCTTCACACAGATCAGGTAGATGTTTTAAGCAGAAAAAGGAAAAGAAATTATGGAAGAAAGATACCAACTCTTTAAAGACTACTCAGTTCTCCTTGTTCAACAGGATGAACAACTCCTTTACACACAAACTTATTACACATATTCCGAGAGACTGAGTTAACATGATTAGAAATTTAACTTTAGCATTTCCAGACCCTTGGGGACAGAGCTGTTAATACAGCTCCTAATTTTGTGCTTACATGTGAAAAAAGGAACAGGAATTAGTTGCTAGCAGTTGGAGTGACTTGTCATTTGTGCTGTGATCCTGCAGGCTGTGAAACACAAAAAGCCCCCTACAGACACCAGAAGACATAGAGATGGTTCAAAAAGCAGGGTCCATAACATATGGCTGGGCTCTCCACTGATTGTGCCTGTCAAATTTCAACCCTCAGCGGATTTGCTGTCACCCTTCTTAGAAATGTGGTTAGACATTTTTCTTCTCAATCTGGAAAAAATGTAGGGTTTTTTTCCACTCTCCCATAATGTAAAAGTGACTAGACGTCTTCGCTAAAACTTCCACTCACACAGGCAAATTTAACCTCCAGGCAAACACCAACCATGGAAAACTCCATCTCCAAAGGTGAGTGTTTTGGAAAGTTAGGGGAGTGTAAAAAATAGGGGCCATAATGGAAACTATTCCTGCAACAGTAGGCAAATGATTGTATTACCATATTGGATTCCTTCTCCACAGTGTTTCATGTTTCAAGCCAATCCTGTAACGCACAGTGCACCGAAGACAAACAAAGCCAATAATGAACTGACCAAAATTCAATGTTATTCCAAGAAACATAGTTGAGGTGAAGTAAGTTATGTGGAATGGAAGTTGAGGTTAAGTGAACACAAAGACAAAGGAATTTGTGCAGTTTGGGGTATGTGTAGTAAATATCTTTGCCTTTGCATCTGGTACAAATTGGAGATTGCCATGCAGAAAGTGCATACCCTGGGCCAAAACAGTGGTTGGTCTTAAAAATATTTCCATTGTCTTCGAAAACTAAATATTGTTTCTCCAGGATTTGTGTTTGTGTAGCTTCGAGATATTCCATAGGGAACTCTGTAGAGTGCCAATGTTAAGATAAAATTACCCTGCCATCTGAGGCAGAGCTGAAAAGTTTAAAAGAAAGGCTCCTGTACCTCTGAGTCAAGGTCCCTGATGAGACTCACGGAGATGGCAGTTCCAGACAAAGGTATTGGTTGAGGAGAAGTGCTCCCTGTTCCACCTTTCTAGTAGACTCTTTCTTCTTGTCAGCTATCTGCTTGATGGCTTTTTTTTTAAACCATGCTTTCTGCAATTTGTTAGTTTGCCCTTCCCTATACACTCCCTTCACTGAAGGAGAGAGAAAGGATGGAGGACACAGAGATCCATAAGCAATGGCCGAAAAGTTATTTCAAATTGCAAATCCCTTTTAGGTGCACAGCTGAACTGCATAACTTCTTCTTCCCTTGGGTTGAGCACTCCTGACGCTGTTGTCAGTTGTCCTTTCCAATTTTGCAGTATTTTTTACTTCACAGCATGAGCTGCCTTATGATCAGTAGATGAAGAGGTACTTGGAGCCAACCATTCTGGCCTCGTACATGAGACAGTGATGTGGGGAGGTGGATCCTGTTAGCTTTAGTAAATACAGTATGGACACCTGCATTAAACTGCTCACACCAGGCAAGAACAAAACAAGTGTTTTTAGGGTGTGACTAAAGCAGAGGATTGATTTAAGATAAGATGAAACGTGATCTGCAAGTGCTTATTTGTCTTTATTGACTATGAAGGGTACGCAGGGTGACTAGTCCTGCTGGGAATGCCTACATTGTCGATATCTGCATGGGAACAGATGGATCCTAGCACTGCTTTCTGCTGGAAGTCAGGACAATGATCGTATCTAACAGACAATGTCCTATTGTAGGTGTTACCAACCAGCGTGTTACCATTACTGACTTCTGTTTCCTCGTTCGAATGCTGGAAAAACTTTGAAGGAAAGGAACGCTGTGACAGCTGGGTAACGTCTGCTGGTTTCTAAATGAAACTGTGGGATATTTCAAAATCATCATTTCTTGATGGTTTCTTCAGCAAGACAAGTATCAACATAACCTGTTAAAATGACCGCACTCATTGCTGTAGAAACCTGAGCTCTGAGCTCAACAGGAAAATCTGAGCCCAGGAATGAAAAAGAGAACATGTATGGTACAAAAACATAAAAAAGAGAGACAGGAGGAGGAAAGAAGAGATATATGGGAGCAAATAAATCAAGAGAGGCAGGAATGAGACAGAAAACCACAGAGAAACATTTCTCTACCTAAGCCTTCCTTAGTCCCAGACATCTGCTATTTCCAGAAGAAGTAACCTCACAGCCTGTATGAGGAGAATGGCAGTGTGCTTCTAAAATGCAGCATGGTTGTCAGAGATCAGAGGGTTCCCCATTTGCTACTGGTCTTCACTGTCTTTATCAGATACATGGAATGTCAATGTTCTCTGAGATCCAGATGATCTTCTGTCCTTCTCACCCTGTCCCTTACAGCTCTTTCTTCCCATTTTAACTGGTTTTGCAAATTTCCTCTGCACTTCATGAGTCCCAAAAGCCATCAGATTTGAAACCATACCTACAGCAGGTCCCTCTGTCCTATACAATGCTGAAGTCCCCAAACCCTCCCTGACAGAAGGGAAGGCCATGCTTCCTTTCTCACCCTGGCAGGGAGTTTCCTTGTACCCTCACAGGTCTAGACATCAGGCTTACAGGTACTGTACATCCACCAAGTCTTGTTTCTCTCTGTCCCCAAGAATTAAGGAGCCCCCCATTGCTAAAGAATTGGGTGAGGGAGGAATTATCTCCCCACAGTCTGGGGATCCTGGACATAGTAAAGGATGAAAATTCTTCTTTGTCTCACATTAATTTCACAGCTGTTTATTTCTAGGTCATTGCAGACCCTTACATGTCCTGTTCCCTTCTTCAGCTGCTCTTTTGTTCTGCCTTTGGTTTCCACATCTCTCTGTGGTGAGAGATCTGTTAACACAGAGGTCTCACCTGTTCAGACACTCTCAAGCCTCCAGCCCATGCTGCAGCCCCTTGAGGTGGGTGTACATCAGTGTAGCTGTTCAGACTGTATGTCACCACACCAAGGATGTGGACAATGAGGTTTGGGGAAAGCAGGAGAGGTTTGGGAGCCTGTAGGAAGTTTGGGAGATCTCTTTCTCTCTCTGTCCTCTCACTAATTCCCACGCACTCTCTTCCTGGCACATCTGATTTTCTTCAGTGACCTGCAACGATGGCGCAAGTCACTGCTGGCCTGGGTCCCATTGTAGAAGAAGGATGGGACACGAGGCACAAGAAAAGGGGCATCTGCACTTACAACTGCTCATTTCCACTCCTTCCTCCTTGAGTTCCCTGGGAATACAGGACCCTGTTCCCAGGCTGCTCCCTTTTTGACACATTTACCCGGTACGTGCACACCCTGGTATTTTCTGGGCTAATTGTACTCCTTTGCAGAGATTGCTCTCACTTACCAGAATCTAGTTCAGGATGATCTTTTCCCATCCACAGTCACTGTATTTTTTTTTTCAGGGTTGCTGCTGCTCCCTTCATACAGGATGCCTGCCGTTTGAATTCTGGAAAGACCTTTTTTCCTGGTTCCCAGAGCACAGCAGGGGGATAATAATGGTCAGGAGTAGCTGACATTTTCTTCCTCTAGTCTTCACCTGGGTTTAAGATGCATGTCTTCTCCCGTGTCAAAGGCCAAGGAGATCTTCCCTCACAGTTGAGTGTTGCTGTAACAGGTCACTGTCCTTCAGGTCAGTGGCAGTTCTGTACTGGCTGTACAGAAGAGAAACCAGGATCAGACACTATATATAGCTTGTCTCGCACCTTTTCCCCCTCCTGGACCCAAGCTCCAGTGTCCTGACTAGCTGCCAACTGCACATTTGCATTCCCTAAGCTCCTCAAGGAACTTGGCTTCTTGTTTCCACAAGCAGATAATATCCCAAGACCTCAAGAAAGCCATGCTGGCTGGTTGAGGAGTAGAACAGCAGAAGCCATCCCCTGGACAAAGTTGTGAAGGATTCGAAAGAAAAAGGGCTGATTCAGCTTCACAGTTTGTTGGTCAAGGCCAAATTCTGCCTACTCACATCCACGCAAGTTTGTGGGATCCATGCAATTCGGCACAGCGCTCTGCTTCAGTGAGGCACAGGATATAAATATCTTGGTTTAGGACTGGAAAGACAGACAGACAGATAGAGGGTTTCAGCTTAGTTTCAGTGCTGCAACATGAGCTTCCCCAAGGAGCCTGTCTGAACCTAGAAGAGTTGTTGGCTACTGCACTGAAAGATAAAACAGTGAAGAACTAACATGGCTTGTAATGATTTGACTGAACCCAGATGAGTATTTAAATGCTAGTTTCCTGTGAGCCCAGCTGCAGGGGACTGCTGGGATGCAGCACATCAGCTTTGGCCCGTCAACACTAAAGTTCTTCTGAGGCTATCTGGCCCACATTCACACACTGGTTAGCTCAGCCATTTCTGAGCCCAGGAAAATGCCAACCCACCTCTGCCTCCAATTCTCAGAAATGTTAGCTAAACAAGACTCAGAGAGCATTAAATTGAGAGCAAAATGAAAACAGAACAGGGCAGGGAAAGGAGTTTGTTGTTGCAAACAGACTACAAGGCAAGGAAAGCTTGATTTTTATAAGTGTCTACTAGACACTAGATTATAACAGGCATCTAGATTATAACAGGTATCTTTCTGGTAGATAAGAAAAAAAAAGTGGGCCCTGCTTCTGAGACAGTGACTCATGATGCTAGTTGCGTGTCACTGAAGTCCAGAGAACTACTTGCACAGGTAATAACAAGGAACAGCAATGGAAATAGGGCCATCATAAGAAACTCACCGTGCAAGAGTACTGGATCCACCTAGTTCAAGTTTGCTCACTTGCAGTCACATCCAGTGACACTGTACGTGCTAATCAGAGTCTCACCTGAATCCTTCTTTACTATGAGTTTACATTGTGAGTGCTGACAATCACTACTGTTCTACCTACCATAGTGTTAAAATCATACTGATGCTACACCTACCATGAGCAAAGCTACATAAAATCATGGTAGCCATGGTATGCTAGGACTTTCTGGGGAGACTTTTAGTGCCATTACTGTCAGGTAAACATTTAATTCCCTTTCATTTTTTTGACAGCTATGCAGCTAAACGTCTCTTTGTGCCTTTGAAAATCATCACTGACACTGCTACTACCACAAGAAGAAAAATTAAGAAGACAAAGACAAGCAGACATCTTTGCACATGCATCTTCACCTTCACACATCTACCTTGTGTTGATGGCCAGAAGAACATGTTGGAAATGTAAATGAGGTGCATATGGAATGCAGGTTATCTTTACGTTCTGGAAAACTCTACTGTCCTGGAGCCCAAAATCATTATTTTCTTACTTCTTTCAGACCATTTTTATTAGACTTACAGTGGCTCTACAGCTGGCGCAATTTAAAATAATACCATTTCCAAGGCATAGGATCATAGGATCAGAGAATCGATTGGGTTGGAAGGGACCTTTTAAGGTCATCTAGTCCAAACCCCCTGCAATGAGCAGGGACATCTTCAACCACATCAGGTTGCTCAGAGCCCTGTCCAACCTGACCTGGAATGTTTCCAGGGATGGGGCAGCTACCACCTCTCTGGGCAACCTGTGCCAGGTTTCACCACCCTCAGTGTGAAAAATTTCTTCCTTAGATCCGGTCTAAATCAACCCTCTTTCAGTTTAAAAACATCACCCCTTGTCCTATCACAACAGGCCCTGCTAGAAAGTCTGTCCCCATATTTCTTAGAAGCCCCCTTCAAGTACTGGAAGGCTGCAATAAGGTCTCCCCGGAGTCTTCTCTTCTCCAGGCTGAACAATCGCAACTCTCTCAGCCTGTCCTCACAGGAGAGGTGCTCCATCCCTCTGATCATTTCTGTGGCCCTCCTCTGGACATGCTGCAACAGGTCCATGTCTTTCCTGTGCCAAGGGCTCCAGACCTGGATGCAGGACTCCAGGTGGGGTCTCACCAGAGCAGAGTTAGAGAGGCAGAATCACCCCCCTCGACCTGCTGGCCACGCTGCTTTGGATGCAGCCCAATATAGGGTTGGCCTTCTGGGCTGCAAGCACACATTGCCGGCTCATGTCCAGCTTTTCATCCACCAGTACCTGTGAGTCCTTCTCAGCGGGGCTGCTCTCAATCCCTTCACACCCCAGCCTGAATTGATACTGGGGGGTGCCCCAACCCAGGTGCAGGACCCTTGGCCTTGTTGAACCTCGTGAGGTTGCCATGGGCCCATTCCTCAAGCTTGACCAGGGCCCTCTGGATGGCACGCTGTCCCTCAGGCATGTCAAATGCACCACTCAGCTTGGTGTCATCTGCAAACTTGCTGAGAGTGCACTCGATCCCACTGTCCGTGTCACTCATGATGATATTAAATAGTACTGGTCCCAGTAGAGATCCTTGGGGGACACCCCTTGTCACC
>NW_010539723.1:1945-26316 GCF_000687285.1 Phaethon lepturus | reverse complement strand
CTGAGACAAAGAAGGCATTAAGTATCTCAGCATTATCTCATCCTTGGTGACAATGTTTCCCCTCAACATCTAGTAAAGCATGGAGATTCTCCTTGGCTCTCTTTTTGTTGTTAATATATTTGTAAAAACATTTTTTGTTATCCTTTACGACCATAGTCAGATTGAGCTCTAGCTGGGCTTTTGCCTTTCTAATTTTCTCTCTGCATGACCTAATGAGATCCCTGTAGTCTTCTTGAGTTGCCTGCCCCTTCTTCCAAGGAGATAAACTCTCCTCTTTTCCCTGAGTCCCAGCAAAAGCTCACTGTTCAGGCAGGCCAGTTGTCTTCCCTGCCAGCTTTTCTTACAGCACATGGGGACCGCCTGCTCCTGCGCCGTTAAGACTTCCTTCCTGAAGATTGCCCAGCCTTCCTGGACCCCTCTGCCATTCAGGACTGTCTCCCAAGGGACTCTCTCAACCAATGACCTGAACAGGCTGAAGTCTGCCCTCCGGAATTCCATGGTAACAGTTTTGCTGATGCCCCTCCTTAGTTCACCAAGAATTAAGAATTCTATCATGTCATGGTTGCTAAGACCAAGACAGCCCCCAGTCACCACATCTCCCATCAGTCCTTTTCTGTTCCTAAACAGCAGGTCAAGCGGGGCACCTCCCCTGGTGGGCTCACTTACTAGCTGTGTCAAGAAGTTATCCTCCACACACTCCAGGAACCTCCTAGACTGTTTCCTCTCTGCTGTGTTATACTTTCACCAGATATCTGGTGAGTTGAAGTCTCCTACAAGAACAAGGGCTAGCGATGGCGAGACTTCTGCCAGTCGCTTGTAGAATGCTTTTTCTGCCTCTTCATCCTGGTTGGGTGGTCTATAACAGACTCCCAGCAGGATATCTGCCTCATTGGCCTTCACCCTCATCCTTACCCATAAGCACTCAACTTGCTCTTCGCAATTGTTGATTTCTGTACAATCAAAACACTCCCTAACATACAGACCCACCCCACCGCCTCTCCTTCCATGCCTATCCCTTCTGAAAAGCTTATAGCCATCCATTGCAGCACTCCAGTCATGATAGTCATCCCACCATGTTTCTGTGATGGCGACTAAGTCATAATTGTCCCGCTGCACAATGGCTTCCAGCTCCTCCTGTTTGCTGCCCATGCTGCGTGCATTGGTGTCTATGCACTTGAGCTGTGCTATCGATTTCACCCCCAACACCGGCATGCCATTTTGTTGCAATCAATTTTGTTAAATGTTGAAAGAGTAGTGATTACATCTGTGAAAAATGTGAAGCTTTTTTTAAAAATTACAACTTCTGACAAGACAGTAAGCTCATGCAACTAATAAGCAAATAAGACAAAATACCTCCCTGAATACCATTGTCTAAGCATTACAATACAGTTATTAGGAAACAAGTCTATACATTAAAGAGATCTGTACCATCCACATAGTTCCAATAAATATTGCTACAAATAAAATATATTTTGTATTCTCATGCTCATCTACTGATATTTCTAAAACATTCAAGTAAGCTTAGAGTGAAAACAGTAGTTATGCTGAGAGTAAGACTAGTTAAGAAATAAAAGTTTTCACTACAGATAAATCACATGACTTCAGAAACAGTTTTCTCTTTCCATCACAAAGAAAACTACTGAAATTGCTTCCCTGTTTGGCAGCCCAGTGAGTTACCTCTGCTGAGATACTGTGCTGAATATTTCTTCTGCAAAAAGATTAACACATAAGTCTCAAACAAAACTGACTGCACTGGGGCGAAATTGGCTGCTTCTGTGGGGAGTATTCAATAGAGAAGAGCCAAGTACATCTGTTCTTGTCACAGTGATTCCATTTATTCAGGTTTCAGACCTAACTGAAATGTTTCTAAATGCTCAGAAAATTCCATATGTCATTCCCCCAGTTTTGAGGCGATGCGGGGAAAAAAACAAAGAACAACCTTGCAAAGTCCAGTTGTAGGAGTTCCCTCAAGTGAAGCAGGATGCCAAGATACTTTAAGCAAACAAGAGAACATACTCTTCCAGAAAAAAAGTAGTCAAAGTCAGAGTTACTGGGAATTTTATACTGTATTGTCAAAAAGTAGAAGTACATATAAACAAATAATAATAAAAAAAAAATTTAAAAGATCAGATAGAAAAGCATGTGGCCATAATACTGTCTACTGATGATTTTCACAACTTTACAACAACAACCCTCCATATATTGAGTCCCTCCAATGCTGAAAGTAAATATACTTTTACAGACTTTACTTCTCAAAACTCACATTTGGAACTAATGTCGGTTGATGTTAAAATTGGTAATCTACCAATTTTTAAAATCTTTATACCAATCATAAAATATCAAGGAATGTGGAAAAGCATCTTATTTTTAGATGAAGATATATATGGCAAAAGTATTTGTGCTTGCCAAGCATACTCACAAATGCTAGGAAACATCACATAAGGTCATGCTCCTTCCATTTGACTAATGGGGGCTTTCCGCTGAATGCCACAGTTTCTGGACCACAGCAAGAATGAGGCAGAGGTGCCATTAAAAAACCATGCAACTGTGTAATTTAAGACTCCATTTTAACGTTTAAATAAAAAGAGACAAAATTAAGTTCGAAGGATAAGTGTTTTCTGAACACTGAACCATATGGTAAATCAAAATGGACATCTAAGACCAGAGGCACCCTGGCAGATTTTTGAAGATTTTGACTAACCTTCTTGGGTTATGTAATTATGAATATGCCACATAGTATAATGACTGTAATTAGAGCCAGTGAGAAACAAAATTATGATTAATAGCACACTGTAATTCTGTGTATATTATATATTGTGTCTACTCCAACAGTCCTTACTCATGTAGGAGTCCAAATAAAGATCTATGGAATCACATGAAAAGATAGCAAAATATAACATTCATCTCAATAGTATGAGTGTCTTAAATCCACACAGCCAGTGCTTTTACTTATAAACTATGTAGAACAACTATAGGCTTACAGCAACTATAGGCTTACAGCAACAGACAAAATCTAATATCTAGAAGTTAAACACCTAAAACAAAGGAAGAGAAGAACAGTATTTGCTCCCAGAGTAATTCAACTTTCAGATTAGAGTTTAAAAACATACATAAATCATATAAAATATTTTTCCTGAAGAAACTTGGTTGTATTTTGAAACATAGAAAAAACATGTCTCTCTCATAGCTCCACATTTTCTAGAACTAGAATTCAGTGAAATAAATATCCAGGTAGTGTATTTGCTTCATATGAATTTTCATAAGAGAGATTTTAATACAGCTCTAAGAAAAGTAAAGACAATAACATAAGCTAGTTTCTTAAGACTTTTTTTTTCCCTGCTTTTAATCAGCATTCAGAACTGAAAAGAAAAAGAAAGGACACTAACCATATAAATAATCAGAACTGCAATTGCAGAGCAGTGGAAAGTACTAAGCAAGATAAAAAGTTGTTTTGTGTCAAAAAGTTCATGTTGGAACCACAGATGAGATTTTAATATGACAAGCATTACCCTAAAAAAGATAATTTCTATTGAGAAATGCACAATATACATCTATCTATAACAATTATATGTAACAGTTCTTATAATTCTATTTATAATTGTATATTATTTTTATAAATATAAAAATTGTTATATAACATAATAGTTTTTTAAAAGCATGCCAGACTGAATTTACATGATTTTAGCTAGTTTATATACATGAATTTACATGATTTTAGCTAGTTTATACACTTACTAAAAACAGTTAGTGTTTTTAGTAAGTGCTGTAGTTTTTGTGTCACCATGCATTTTTGATGACTTTGACAAATTTATCATCACATACGCATGCCAGTCCTACATTTTTATTTTATCTTATCAGGAGAGTTTGCATGCATGACCTGCTGTGAGGATTGGTATCTTAAAAGCAACTGGCGAAAACATGTTTGTTGCCACCCGTGTTAAAGAAAAACTTATAGCCAGCAGGCACATTGATCAAGAATGGGTTGAGATATCTGTGCAGTTTTAAAAAACAGAAGAAAGAAGTGTTCTTGTTGAAAGTCTCCTCTGTTGTATTTTAAAGAATGGAAGAGCCAAAAAAAAAAAAAATCTCATGCTAAAGGTATTATGAAAGATTATATTTGAATTCTAGGTTACTGATCCCCACAAACTTACTGACAGATATTGAGGTCATGTAGCTTGCTTTTGAACCTTGCAGAATAGAGTAAGGCCTATCCCACAGCAACCCAATTCCATGATAGGCCTATAAAGAGAACCCCACTGACTGGGTGACCTATATCCAAACAAGAAATGAGCCAATCCACCTTACGGCAGACTAGCAAAACGTACAAAAGCTTTAAATTAGACTGTAAAGACTTAGAAAGCACAAGCTTTTTCTACTTTCAAGGACAAACCTTCTGCTAACTGACTGTGTAATGAAGAAAGTTCCTCAGTGAGAAGGTTATTCCAAACTTGTCCATCAGTCTGCCCTTTTCACATCACTGTCTGTCAGACAACTAGTTCAGCACTGGTGCATGCCTGAGCTAGCCTGATCGTCACTGTGTTCAGTGACTAGGCAGAATTACATCTGTAATTTCTATTATATGCAGTCAGTATTGTGCAATTGTATTTTGTAAATACTATTTGAAAGAGGCACTGTAAGAAAAATATAAAGGCAAAATTCTGTGCTTATGTGAGATTGGGAGAATAGTGTCAACTCAGTGCACATAATAAATTACAAGCACAAAGGAGGGCCACAAAAATGGTTGGAGGGATGCAAAACCTCTCCTGTAAGGACACGCTGAGAGAGTTGGCGTTGTTCAGCCTGGAGAAGAGGCGGCTCTGGGAAGATCTTATTGCAGAACTGCAGTCCTTAAAAGGGGCTTATAAGAAAGATGGGTTTCTGACTTTTTAGCAGGGCCTGTTGCGATAGAACAAGGGGTAATGGTTTTAAACTAAAAGAGGGTAGATTTAGACTCGAAATAAGGAAGACATTTTTCACAGTGAGGGTGGTGAAACCCTGGCACAGGTTGCCCAGAGAGGTGGTAGATGCCCCACCCCTGGAAACATTCAAGGTCAGGCTGGATGGGGCTCTGAGCAACCTGATCTAGTTGAAGATGTCCCTGCTCACTGCAGGGGGGGGGTGGACTATATGACTTTTAAAGGTCCTTTCCAACGCAAACTATTCTATGATTCCATGATTCTATGGTTCTATGATTCTACAGCTGTTCAGGGGTTATTTTCTTAGCCCAGTATTCTGACTGTGTTACACCTCTCTCTACTTCTACTTCTGGTTCTGCCTTTATTTTATTTAACAGAGTTACTTATCTTTATTTCAAAGACATTTCTGGTTTACCAGTGAAGAAAAGCCAACAGGGAAACTCTAGATAATTTGCTGCCAGAATGGAGATAGCATGAGGACACTATCTGCAGAATGAGACACTACAGCTGCCTCTCTCTAGCCGTTGCCAAGCAAAGAGGTGCTATATCAACTCCTGTGCATCTTTAAGGAAATGTATACAGGAGGGAATAAAGTTGCATTGGCTAGAGACAGGTAAAACAGTGGCTCTGGAACCAGGTCTTAAACTGTATCTGAGGCAGCAGACAAGAAAGAACTGCTAAGACAGAAGAGGAATTCAAAGGACTGGTGTTTACCCTAGGTATGGTGCAATAACTCCAAATCCATAATTAAGGCATTTATATTCATTTTAATCATGAGGAGAACTGTTTTAAATCAGAGATAAGCACACTGCTACAATAACAAATTTAGCTGGGTGACCTTAAACCCTGCTATAACTTGCAAATCTTCTGACTCCTGTAGATGCACATCCATTGTGAAGCCACTTACTCTGCCAATCATGATAGGGTTCTATTCCGTCTCTCGTTACATACTGCTGAAACAAAACTCTTAAATGAATTCACTTTTCTGATGAAGCATCATGGAGGGCACCTTGAACTTAATGGCAGTTTGGTTGTGCTTGCAAAGTGTGAAGAAAGTGCAAGTCTCTGAGCTAATATAGCTCAAAGATTAATTTCTAGCCTTAATGATTTTGTGAAACAGCCTTTTGAAATCATCACAATCATACCAATTAGCTTTAAAGTCCTTCTATCAATGTGCCCCCTCTTTCACAAAATACTTCTCAACCTCCAATGAGGGCTTATTTTTATTAATGTATATTCTGGTAAGTGAATCAATAAATTCTTTGTTAATAGTATATTTGTGTCAATTTTACCAGACTGCAGCATTTCCAAGAGACTAAATTTAACAGTAATATAGTGTCTAAGGACTTGAAACATCATTCAAAAAAAAAGTGCTGAACTATTCAAATACACATCCTTTCCATCTCTCTTTTCTGGTGTAAGGAGGTAAAAAATAGATTCAGCATATATTTAGCATTAAGGAAAGCTACATAAGATGCTGAAAATGTAGAAATAGATCACAAAAAAAAGAAAAATGAACAGATACATATGGTAATACTTGCAGTGATAGTGAATGTAGAGAACTTCTGCATACATTGCTACAACTATGAATTTTTCTTCATATTTTAGAACATACATACGTATTCTAGAATAATAACACATTTTATTACACTTTTTACTTTCAGAATCATACTGGGTCATTTAGAGGGTTTTACCTTGGTTTTGCTATCTTTAAATGTTTCCATTACTCCTACAATGCATAAAGGTTAGTGACACAAACACTTATTTGTTTGTGTACACATGCACCTACAATAAATGAAACACAGCATCTGGACATATTTAATTCAGAAATCACTGAACCAAAGGAATCAGAAATCAAAGCCAAGAGAACAGGCAACAGTAACTGTCATGCTCTAACAGGGATAGTATCAACAACATACGCTGCACTCCCCCTAAGGCAGAGTTAGACAAGGACAAAATCTTAACAGCATTTGGTAGGGGAGTACGCTTTGGGAACAGAAGGGTTCTCAGACCCAGTTTGGAAAAAACAGTAGCTACCACATAACGGACAACTTCTTTCGTACAACAGCTCTTGTTTCAGAGGGCAGTGCTTGGATGAGTCCCACAAAATAGGACTAGATACACCCATAACAGAGGTATGGTACACAACACTTCTCACAACCTCAGTAGTGCCTGTTAACCAAGCTGTTAATGGGTATCTACAAGATTAGAACATGATACTCAGGAATTTTGCTTTATATCCATTCCACTGACTTTAATAAAGTTACCCTTGGATTCTTAGTAAAAAGTATGTGGTATCACTCCTTCCTCTCTACTGGTGACAGTTTCTGCTCAGTATCTTGCCTGATGGCTTTTGGCAAAGATCAGCTGAAATTAGTTTTCCAGGTGAAAGATTAGCCTATTCCTGTTTTAGATAAAAGTACTTTGCAATAGCTAGGAGTTGAACAGAACTTGTCCTCAAGTAGGAAGACCTAAAAAGATATTAGCCAAAGAAAAAAAAAAAAAAAAAAGAGAGCATGAAGTATGCTTCCATTGCCATGCATATGAAGAACTGTATGTAGCTTATGTGTGTCTGTATATAAACCTATATGTGTATGCATATACAAGAAATCTCAAATAGGTAAGATTCGCAACCGTTACTTTTGTTAACTATATCTGTTTTCAAGACTCAGACATGCATTAGTGAACTGTCTGAAAAAAGAGCAGTCTGAAATAAGTCAAATGTCACTACAATAATATGCAGATTTCAGCCACTATTTACTATGAATCACAGTTGCAGTGGGTCTGGGTGTGATGGAGTTAATTTTCTTCATAGCAGCTCATATGGTGCTGTGTTTTAGATTTGTGACCAAAACAATGCTGATAAGACACTACTGTTTGTAGCTATTGCTGAACAGTGTTTGCACAGCATCAAGCCCTTCTCTGTTTCTCACTCTGCATCCCCAGTGAACAGACTGGAGGTGTGCAAGAGGTTGGGAGGGGACACAACCAGGCAGGTGACCTGAATTAAGTGAAGACATATAACAACATGAGCAGCAATAGAAAGGGGAAAGAAGGGGCTTTAAGGAGGTTAGCCATCTTTTGCTCAGGAACTGGCTGGACACAAGTCTACCCATGGGAAGTGTGGGAAGTGTTGGTAATTGCCTTTGCATCGCTCCTGTTTTACTTTCTTTTTCTCTTCTTCTACTTTTCCTTTGCTTATTAAGCCATTTTATCTTGAGCCACAAGTTTTCTTCCTTTTACTCTTCTTTTCCTCTTCCCTGATCCTCCTGGGCAGGGGGAGGAGTGAGACAGCAGCTCCATAGCGCTTAGCTGCCTACCAGGATTAACCCACAACAACAATCTAATTCAAATTAATTCTCTTTTGCAACAAGCAAAATTACCAAAATTGTATGTCCACTGGTTTAACTAAACTACACCATCTATATTCCACCTTATTTTCAGCTGTAAATTTGAGGTTTACAAATGATCTATCTAGTCTCACTTTCTTCCACTTCCTCACACTAAGGCTGTGAAAGAAGTATACAGGAGACTTCTGCTATCATTTAAAAAAAAAAAAAAAAAAAAGAAAAACACAGGATGAGATGGTATTCAGTAGCCTGAAAATAGGAAGACATGAAAAATAAGGTTGGGGAAATGAACCAGAAGTGAACCAGTGAAAAGTTCAGTCAATTCATCCAGCTGCTGATAACGGTGCCTGGAGTTACAGAGCAAAGAGGCCAGTGCAAGTCCTGAAGCTGGCTTCTGCAGCCCCTCAGAGCCACTCAGGGCTAGATGGCCCACACCGATCATCAGGCTCTGGGAGACCACCCAGCCCTGCCAGTCCTGCACTGCATCCCCCTCTACCCCTGCGCAAGTGCTGATGCTGCACCACCAGTAGCTATGATGGAGTAAAAGGCTGAATTTCGCATGCACGCTGTGCAACAACTCCCAGTGAAATGGGAGTTTCAAAGAGAAGCGAAATGTTTGAAGAGAAACTGACCATCTATTTAACCGTCTCCCAAATATTCATCCTATATTTTAAAGATAAAAAAGGCAGGTATGCAACAAAGAAGATAAAGGCTAAACGTGTTTTCAGCTGGAGAAGGGGTTGCTCCCACTACATTAGCTGTACTTACCCAACATGAGATGTTTGAACATGACAGGGTGGATCTATGATATAAGAGATATAACAAGGAGGTTGTAGATGAGGCCCGGGGCCCACATTTGCACTTGTGTTTTATACATGCATTTTTCAGAAGTTCATGTAATTGTGTGTGTTTAAATACTAAATACATTTCTATAATACATATTTTATACACCTTAAAAAACACACACAATCATGGAGAAAGCAATTTGGAAATTAACAGCTTCAAATTTTCAAAATTCTGGCTGCTGTCTGAAGCACATATCATTGACAGCAAATTTTTCTGGCTGCTGTCTGAAGCACATATCATTGACAGCAAATTTTTCTGAATCAAGCATCTTTGACACTACAAATCTTCAACTGTACAGAAGTATGGATTACTTTCTCTCTGAACTTGAGTCTTCTTCAAACATTGTTTCTGGCTTCAAGTGCACAAACCTACATTGTGTTTCTATCACAAATCTGTTCAGACTTGCAGGAAAAGAATGTAGGTAAATATATTTGTCCCTAAACTTCTTTGTTAGTAGTAGTAGTGAAACGGTTAGCAACCACCGACACTACAGAAAATTCTCCTGTGGATTTCCACTATTTGTATTTACACAAGCTTTTACACAAGTAAAAGAGAGTTTGAGTGACATTTATATAAACCAAACCTATTTATCTATTATTTTCAATTGAATTGTCACTAAATATGTTTTGTTCTTTTAATCCCAAAATAATATTAATTTTTGAAAGAAACATCTATATTGTCTTTTTGTTAAAGGATGGTCTTGGTATATTTAGACAAAATTCTGTTTCACCTAGGTAGGCCAGTGCAAAGCAAATTAAAAAATGAACCAGTGTGAATATTTAACACCCCCCTGATTGTGTGTTGTGTCTGGGATGTTTGTGTAATCCAGTTGTGAAACAAGACTTTAGGCTTTGAAGTGTGCAATCTTAAAATAACTTCAAAGATACTGAATAAAAAGTAACAAAGTCAATCTGTTATGAAGTAATAGACTAGCTTAATACTTTGTATGACCACTGCACTGTGCCTCAATGAAAACCACTTGTTTGCTTGTTCTACTGTTATTGGCACCTCACATGACTTTATTGTGTTCTATGTGGTAAGAAGTGAAGCTTACAGATTATTCATCAGATTCTGTTGGGTAGCATTTCAGAAGTCAAGGGATGACACTGCTTCATCCTGCCATTAGGAGAACTTCCCATGAAGTTTAATGTTGTTTACCTTTCCTATGAAAATCTTATTTTAGGAACACCAAGACAATTTTAGACTATGTGCCAAAACATATTATAAGATGATAAACATCAACAAAGATTTCTTCAGAATTTCTTTCTATATTTCACAACATATAAGTAAACTTAGAAACTTCATGCCAATTCCAGAGAAAAACATGAAAGTAATTTCAAACTCAGCATCAGTTTTAGCATACACACCTTAAAATGTCCATTTTTACATTTTCACTATCAACTACCCTGTCACATTACATATTACAATACCATGACTAGAGTTCATCAAAATCAAATTCTATGTAATAAATACTGTTGTTTTGACAATATGAGATTTCCTTTTTCTTTTTCTTTTTCTGTTTTGTTTTTTTTTTTTTTTGTAATTTAAATACTCTAGTCTCTCCTCCTAAAAAGTTTTCAGTCAAAGATTTTTTGAGGTTTTGATTTTTCCCTGCACACCAAAGACTTACTCAAGAGGGGTTTTTCCATTCAGCACTGCTTATGGCTAATGTTCCAAAACAAAACACGGACTCATGAATTTAGAATTTAGCAGACCAAAAGCCTTCCAACACTGCAGTGCATGCACATTCAGGTACGTACTCCTGGAAATACAAAAGTATGCCCATATAACAAAATAAAAAGCCCCAATATACTCCACTAAGCATCATAACTCCAGAATGGCAAGTAGTATAGCTACATTAGCACAGAGCTTGAATTGAGTTTATTCACAGCTTTATAAGGTTCCTTTAGGGATTGACCTCCACACTGTGCTACATGGTGACATGTGTTACACAACTTTGATAAAATACTTCATTTGATGTTATACGCAAAGCATTATCTTGAGGCATAGGCAGGTTAAGAAGAATCCCACGTATCCCAGAAAATAAGCAGTTTGGTGAAGTTGCTATAATTGACATTCCCTAGAGGTGGGACCTCGTTCTTTTTATACACAACCCAGAGAATAAGGCACAGCCTTTTATTTAAGTGCAATGCAATTTAAAATACATCTTTTACTGTGTCGAAAATAATTCAAAATTGAATAGAGATGAGAAGAAAGGATGTATCTGAATCTGACCCAGTTGTGTGACGGTGGAAAAAAGAGGTTGAAGGTTTTCATCCCTCATCCAAGAACCATTTATGTATTTTCCCCAGGGACTAATATTAGAGATCATACAATCGCAGTCTGAAAACTTATATTTATAATTCATCTCAGCTGTGTTAAATATGACCGTGTATTTATGTAGGTTCAAACAAAAACCTTAAAAACTATTAACTCACCCAATGCACAACCAAAAGTCAGCAGACCTGAGTTCAGGTCCCCTCTGTAGGGTCAATGACACAGGTAAAGGTCCCACTGAAAACAAAAAAAGAAACAATACATAGGCATGTATTTTAGTGACATGGGTAGACCTCAACCATATGATGCTTTCTATCTTTTCTAGACAATTGTAGCTATTCCCATCTTACACAACCATATTCTGTTCTTGCTCAGGAAGCCACTTTTGGCTGATATTTGGAGATACAACATGAGCTACAGAAATTAACAACTCCTCTGCACCCTACCCCTGACCAAGATCAGCTGTCAGGCTGCTCACAAGCACTCTCTAACCTGTTATTTATTCGAGAATGCAGATTACTTAGACAATTTCACATCAAATTATGTCAACTGAACTCCTTAAGAAGTAACTCTTTTCTCCAGTGAGGTATCTGTCTCTTCTCCAGCTATGTAATAGCCATAAACAAAAGATTCTTTCAACATTTCTAACACTTTAGCAAGTGAAATTAGCTAAAACTCAGAGGTGATGGAGTTATTTCTTTCAACCCTATACATATCTGCCTCTCCAAACCAAATCTGTATAAAAGTCACTGCATCCTTAGACAAGTCCCATATGTCACAAATATTAGATTATATCAGCTTTATAAGCTGACCTATTGCAATAACAGATGAGAGGACTTAAAAAGTAGTCAAAGGCAGTTTAAAAAAAAGAAGTCAGAGAAGATTTAGACATCTGGCTACGTTATCAGTGAAACTACTTTGGGACTACTGGTGCCTTTAGCTGAATCAGTGAAGCTGATACTCTGTCTCACTGGAACCAATGTAAGCCTGTGAGCCCTCACCTGTACTTTAAGTCAGTGTAATATTGGTCAAGCTTTAACCTTTAATGATTTTCTGACTAGGCATATGCTTGCTGAGTCACTGCATTGGATAAATGCTGAAGAAATGCCTAACGGAAACAGTATAATACCACTGAGATCATATTTGCCCTTTGGTTTCTTGTAGCCCTTCCCCAACCTACTGTTCTCTGTAGTGTTTAGTAATTGTAGCCCAGCAATAGGCAAGCCTTCATTTACTTCATGCATATGCACTAAATTAAGCTATTTCCCTCCCATCCATATGGTGGATATGCACAGATGCTATTACAGAATTCTGTGCCACATAAAATCCCAGCTGTAAACTAAAAAAAAAAAAAAAAAAAAAAAAAAAAAAAGCTCTTTTACTCATCTTCCAAAAAAGCAAAACAATAGAAAATAAGCCCATAAGGAACTGGATAAACATAAACAGACCCATACAACATCTGACATAGACACAGATCAGGGACTGAAGATTGAAGACAAAAGAAAAGACGGATTAGTATTAAATTATTTCAGACAGTGATAGTAATTAATTAAAAAATGCTAATCTCTACAAAACAGCAGTCAACAAAATACTCTTGACAGTCCTTTGAAACACAAGCAAGCTCTTCATTGCCAAGGTTTCTCAAAATCCAGGGTTACAGCATTTTTTAAACTGGAATGAAGGACTGTAAATATCAGAGAGTATGTATTCTATAAGGCAAAGCAATTAATTGAGAAAAATATCTCCAAATACTTTTGTAAATACTTTCTAGTATTTTGCAACTAACAAGTGCCTTCTCCCTTTTGAGCAAACATCCAAGCTCCTTTAATGTTCCAAATAAGTCTAAAAACGCAGCTGAAATTTCTTAGTTCTAAACCTGAGTTCATCACAGAGGAAATTAGTTTCTCTTCAAAACTGCTTTTATTTAGATTACCTTTATGTTTCCATCAAAGCTTGAAAACCACTGCCTACAGTTTCTGATAGCCTTAAGAATCAGAATTGAGAGATTCTGATTTTGAATCATACCAGATTCTCAACATTTACACTAGTTATCAACAGAATTTGGTGTCTAAGTACCAGTTGTGCCAGTAGCTCATCTGGGATTTTTTTGTTTGTTTGTTTGCCTGTTCAGATTTTTTTGCTTCTTTAAATTGGAGCCCTAAAATCAAAGTGTTCATTGCTTTCTAATTGAATTTGTAATTATTATGATTATAGCTTCAACTGGCAAGTGTCTGCTGAAGATCTAGTCCATAAAGGCTAGGATTATACAACTGTTAAACAATATCTTAATCGACAAATTAGAATTTCTTGGAAAATGAGCTTTTATTGGAGCACATAGAAAAATGACTTGCAATAGTATTTCATATTCTGAAAGCACAGGATACAAAATTCAGGTTTTAAAAGCAAGGTAAACTCTGATCACTTATGAAAACTACTACTGAAAATATTCATTTAAGACAAGCAGGCTGTATGCGGGAGCCCACCCTTAGCAATATGACCTGGATAACCGCTGCTAAGACAGAAGCGGCATGTTTTTCCACAAAATGGGTGAATCAAACAACCAAAATTGTGTGGGAGAGTGTCTGCCCAAAGTTGATCATACTGAAGAGGAAGACGATCAGGCAGATAAAAGAGTAACCAAGGAACAACAATGAGACTCTTGCAACAGTGAAGGAGTTGGTCTGAAAAGACATCTAAAAGAAGTAGGCAAATTTATAATGAGGGAAGAGACCCGGGATTGGAAGTCGAGCCCCAGTTTGACACTGCCAGACATCCCACACACACAAATACACACAAAGACACCCCACCAAACCTGGGGACCTCTACCTTGACCAGACTTTGCAGCCTCACCTCTGGGCACTGAATGCAATAAGCAGCCTCTGCACTCCAGTGGGGGGACAAACATCAGGGGTGACACACATAGTACCTACATCTCAAGTGCGCATATGTAGATGCTTGGGGTGCTTTTTCAGCGGCTCATGCATTAGCAGGTTTTAGAGAACAGTACAAATACTCACAAAGCTGGATCACCCATATACACTACAGTCCCAGAAAAGGGATGTGGGCTTGTCATCCACATTGCTCAGTGGGTGGGGATGTCCCTAACTGTTTGTGTGTGCATCCATGTATGTGTACATGTGTGCATGCACCTGTGTGTGAAAGAGAGAGAACTCTTTGAGTTTTAGGTGTTTATTAACACTTTGTAAGCAGCCAGGACTGCAGTTTATTAATTCTGTTACTTATATTGATTCTGAAGGTATAGTTCATTGTTTGCCAGCTAATTGCATGTCATCAGTAAATCAATAAAACCACTTTGATCCTGATTTGCTTTAATTACGTAAAATGAGCAGCTTTTACCTGTGATAGTTGGGCTAACATATCTTAAACTCACATATATGAAGATTAGATATGAAGTCCTAAACAAAGATAAGGTGGGAATTCAAACCAGGCAAAAAGTCTAGACTATTTTGGGCACCTTCATCATTGGTCTCTAAATAGATATTCTCCTTTTTACTAGAGACATTTCAATGCCTACTACTGGACTTCAGTGTTCTTGTTGCAGAGTCATAGAAGTCAGTAACCTAAATCAGAAGCTTACTCTATAGTTGAGGAAAAAAAAAATTGGTTTGAATCAATTAAGGGGAGAAGTACGGAGTCCTAATCTTGAAATTGCCAGCCTTACTCCAAGTTAGAAAATGACTGAAGCTGACAAAAGCAACAACAATAACAAAACAAACTAAACTGAACAGGAGCAATAAACCTTAAAAACAACAGTACCTAAGATCAGCATTTTTAAACGTCATAGCACTGTGAGGAATTAGATTCCTGAACCAAAGGTTACATAGAACAAGGAGTGACAAAGTAAAGTCAGGGTTTTGGACCTGCAGAAAGTCCAACCACAGTCCTACTCCATCTTCCACCCCCAGGAGAAGGTTGAACTGTTTCAGCTGAACCCAAGCTAAGGAAAATTAAAGGTTTGATTGTAATGCTGTAGCATTACCCCATTTTTCCCCAAAATAACTGTCACCTGTGGTAAATCCCTATGATTTATAGAATATAGACATATTTCAATATGAATATTATTTTTTTAACTATTCATCATTTGCTTTATGGGCTCAAAAAATGCATGGCTGCACTACCTTGTAAGCGAATTCTACTCAGTTGTAATCATATGAGCAATGTTCCGCTGAAATTTAGATGTGCACAGTTTGTTACTATGATGTAGTATTTACATAGAGAAAAAGTAATTCATACAGTTTGTGTGCCAAAATGTGTATAAAGAAGAGGACCTTTGATCCAGAGAATCTATAACACAAGCTATTTTAAAAAGTAAACTAAACTAATTTGCAAGTCAGAGCAAATAAATATATCAAATTTTCTCAGATTGCAACCGTCTTTGGTTTTTCGCTATCAAAACAAAGAACAGGGGTTCAACACTCTTCACTGAGCTCCTCTGGGTTTATAACCTGTGTGTTTGGGACTGCAAAGATATGAACTCCAGAAGCAACATTTGCATCTTCAAAGAGGTGAGAAAGTCCATGAGTTATCGAGAGGAATGTACAAACTACCTCATAAGTTGGGGAAGAATAGAGTTTGGAGAATAAAGGACTTTAAGAAGGAAATATGCTGTTATGTTTCATCATTAAGTGAAAGCAACTGACCTCTACCAAAGTACACAGGCCAAGAGAAACACTTGTTTTCCATATTAAATTTTAATGTAAATTAATTTAGTAAGTTTTCCTTCTACTACTTCACCAGTCTGATTTAAAGAAAGGTTTATTCCTCAAAACCCCTCCATAATTTTAAGATATTCTATACCTAAAGACACAATGCTTCATATAACAGGACCCTGGGTCATCCTTGCAGAATCTACTCCCCCAGCATATTTGTCCTGGAAATGCTCTACATTAACAAAAAGTGTTACTCCTACAGCAGATGCACAGGCTGGTTCAAGATCTGGAATTTCAAGAATCTTAAAGTAAGCAACAATAACAAGAAAATTGCTATCTTCTGGCAAGGTTAATAGAGGAACCTAAAACTACAGGATCCCAGGGAAGTTTGTGTGATTTATGAAGACAGAAGGAAAGAATTAAATACTTCTTAGTAAAAGTGTCAGACGAAATCATCTACAAGACGGTACACACATCCCTTTGATTGCCACGTGACTTGCTTGCTTACTTACTTGCTTTGGATACTGAAGTAACTGGGATACTTTGTGAAGCATTTTTCTTACCTGGGTGTTGCACATTGATTAAGAATTAGATCTATGCTATTGAAAGCCATCCCTTCATCTTCCTTTTCTTGTACACAGCAAGATTTCCTGACAATAACAAAAGTTTCTCTCTGTCATGACTAGCATTCATTGCATATCTTTTATATAATTTTTGTTCATATTGGTGGCTTTCTGAATACACTTTTCTCTTTCCAATGAGGCAATGGGAAAACCGGGGTCAAAAGTCCACCATGGTTTCCTTTCCTCTTTTTACCATGTAGGTTAGCTGCCTATTAACCCACCAATTGCATAGCAGAGGGGCTTCATCATCCAAAAGCTGTAAGGAATGCAGAACTTTTACTCCTGTAGCTTAGTACCATTTGTGAGAAGCCAGCTAGGAAGACAAAGGGGAAAGCAAAGACCAGATATTCTGCAGTTCCTTCTTGAAATAACTCTGAGACCAAAGCATCCATTGTGTTTACACTGAGTGTGAACCGTCCAACTCTAATAAATCCCAAATACTCTATTCCAGATATCATCAACAACAGGAAGTCTGGGAAGTTATTCTTCACAACTTCAGTAACAGAAAATTAAAAAACTAATCAAAACGTCACAGTATGTGCTATAGAAAAAGGAAGACCAAAACCAGAACACAGGAGCCTGAAAAGGCAAACAAATCAAACCGTTGTTCAATCCCCTTCCTTCTTATCGTGACTTTGAATTGAATTAAGAATTCCACCTTAAGCATACTTAGTATGAAAGTTTCTCTATTGTACCCAAATATAAATGAGTGAACAAACTATAATAGCTTGCATGTTTTCATAAAACCAGTTTTAAACAGTCAAAAGGAAGAATAGAAGGATGTCACCACTAAATTTCTTCTCATAAGAATTTACTATAGAGAGATTTTTCTGAAATACAAAATGCAGTGATCACCAAGAGACAGAATTTCATCAAATATACATTCCACTCAGAAAAGAGAATTGATGCCTTCCTAAGGGGAATAAAATATGAAAAAACTAATACAAAATAGAAAACTATATAGCTGAATCAGGTGTTTCTTATAATACTTAAAAACAAATTCAGAGACAGCAAACATAGCTATATGCTTATCTATTTCTGATACTTTCGGTCTCACTGCTGTTGAACTACAAAACACAAAATTAAAATTATAAGCCCAGCACACCAGTTGTATTATCAGAGCACTGCAAGATATTTAAAATTTAAAGAGATATCTTCAATCTCTTCTACAAATAATACTTTCAATCTTTTGAATGAAATGTTGAAACCCAGACAAAAGAAGTTAACAAGGACCAGGGGAAAGATAAGAAAATTAATCTGATGAGAGCATAGAAGACAGCAAACACAGCCTGGACCAGTCAATGGGATCAGTGAGGTGAAAGACAATCTCGTTATAAATTCCTACCTAGTCCACTATAAGGTTTTATGTCAGATTTGGGCAGATTGTTTAAATAAGTCATGCCTCAGTTCTCCACTCTTTAAATGAGAAAATAAATGCCTCCATTTCAGGGATTAAAAAAGTTAGGATAATAAAATTAATACTGTGAAAGTACTTGTAAGCTACAAAGTAACACAAAGTACTGCTGTCTTTAAGCATGCTATAGCAAGCAACCAATCAGAATGCAATACAAATTACTTACTGTGAGAATAGATAAATGAAGACTAAAGAAGACAAAAATGGGGACAAAGAGCTATGGGGAGAAATACAATTAAATCAGCTAAATAAATTAAAAAAGTAGTATAAATCAGTAAACAAAGTGAGCAAGGATTATGTACAGTTATATTAAAAAAATGAATGCTACTCATGTCTTCCTCCCTTCAAAGTTGTCCTAAAGCACAGACACACTGACACTTCCAGTCATGAAGCAGACTCCCTGTATATCATGACAACAACCTACTTATGCAAATAAAAGCAAATAGCTGTACTTCACTTATTGGCATAGTATTTTAAGACTAATTTAGTGTATGTTCCATAAACCACAGAAAGCAAAGGTAGAATCAGACTCACGGATGTGTTCACTTCTTTGTGCCACACAGTGGTTTAGACTAACACACCTTTCAGTCCAGTTGCAGTAGCCTCAAGGCTGGAAGAGAGTTTAAGGCATGTTGTAAATATGTCCTATGCTGTGTTATTTCAGAAACAAAAGACAGGTCCACATATTATCTCCCATCTGACTTCTAATTCCCCCTTACTCCATTTTCACACAATTTGAGGGAACTTAGTATGTCAAGAAAGAAAAATATATTACAGATGCCTTACATGCAGCACTTTCTATAGGTGGATTAAGACTGCCTCTGAGAAGTACAGACCTGGTGAAGATGACGAAACTAGCAGCTATGTTCCAAAAAAAAATCATAGTCTGTTATTGTACCTTAAACTGCAAAGATTAATACAGCTATGGTTTAACAGCGAATGTCAGATTTCCACATAATGCTTTGGCCTACTTTAGAAAGAAATTTATTAGGCCATAGACAGACTGTGAGATTTGAGCTCTTTTGAAAATCTGACTCAATATGGTTGGTCTTAGAGAGAAAAACATAAACAGAATTAGCTTATTTAAAATCTGAAACAAACTGCAATCAAATGCAAAGTAAGATCTATTCATTACAATGGAGCTGCATTCACTTTCATCATATTTGAATTTATCTAATTGATTTTATAATTCCTTTGTTCAAGGATACATAGATTTAAAAGGTTGAAGTATAAGTATTAAGAAAGGCAAAGACTTTTATGTTATAAATAAGAAAAATCCAACAGAGGGCTACGTCAGACTCAATTTTTCATATTACGTTTGAAAAATACTTTCAGCTGTTGTTTGGAAAAAAAAAAGCGGGTGGGTTAGTTTGCTAATTATTGTTAGAAAATGGAATAGAAGATTTTTGTGCTTTTCAAGAATCATTGTTATAGTAAAAAACGTATTTCCTTAGGCAATATTGCATCTGTAGCAGGGCAAATTAAAGGCACAGAGTACCTCTCTCTGTCTTTTCTGTCTGAAGTACCACTACCTTAAGAAACTCCAGTCACAGTCTCAAGAAATGGTTGAAGCAGGTGCTTCATTATTTGTGTTTTGTGGAAGAGTCAATCAACTGATAAAGACAGGCCTGAAGAAAGAAAAAGTATAACGTAGACTAACTACTTACACTCCAGATAATTTTTTATTTGGAAATTAGGAGGGAAATATGACTTTCTTGTACTGGGTGGTTTTGGGGGGGCGGGGGGAAGGTGGAGGGGTGTTTTGATTTTGTGAGTTCAGCAAGTTGGGACTATGGAGCTGTGACAGCAATATCACTGAAAGGTTAAAAAGCAGAGCAGAAAACCAGCAAAGGGCGGAATCATGAGTACATCTTCGAACAGCATTTGACATATCTCATGTAGTTATTTTATGCAGAAGAGAAGTAGGAGCAATTGCAGTGGCAGTAGAAGAGGGGAAGTCAGCTGATAGAGTGTCAGCATAAATAGAACCACAAACAAAGAATCAGATGTTACTAATATTCTGTTGTTCTTAATGAACTAATTTGGATTTTTGACAGATATGCTGTCAGGATAATAGGCCCTATTTTTCATAAAGAGTACGTCTGGCCCCAGCACTGGAGTTTTTCTAACTCTGAATGCAACCTGTTTCGGGTGTTAATTACATACCCTATTCTTCTGCTATAGAAAAGGAGAGTGAAGACATAAGTGAGTAGCCTTTTCACAGTTTAATTAAAGTAAATTCTTCTTAATTCAAGCACTTTGCCACAGCTGTGCTAATTAACCTCAGAGACAAACACAAGAAAAAGTGGGGGGAAAAAAAGGTGGAAGCTAAACAAAGACTAAATTTTCCCTGTTTTTCCTCTAAGCCCTCTTTGCCTCTCCCCTCTGCTGTCTTTACACCCTCTTTGCACCCACTCTTGATGGGTAGCCCAAAGTGATTTTGCAGTCCAGCTGTTTGTTTGCAGGACTAGGTACAGTTGCATTAACCTGTCAGCACTAGTATCCACAGGTTCCTCTAGCAGTAGGTTTTGAATATAAACAAAACTCCTTCAATCTCTTGTTTAATCAATCAAACAGCAATACTGACTGAGGCCAGATATATCCCAGTTTCCTTTTCCATTAGTCCTAGTGGACAGTTAAACCTGAGAAGGAGCTATATGGAAGAGACTGATTTTAAAATGTGGAAAAGTCTCAGGGATTATGCAATTACAGTTTAACATTGTCCCATTTAAACAAATGGTGTGTCAAAATAGAAAATAAAACAGACTCCATGAGTTACTATCTCTCAATATAATTACACTTCTGTTAAGCCAATCTCTATTGGTATGATGTAGGCTGTGTACCAGAATAATTTCAGCTCAGGGAATTTTTTTTCTCTTTGCCAAATTATCAACCAGCAAGTATATTTTAATACTTCAAATTTTTCTTGCAACGTCTTGCACACTTACATGTGTTACTGTAATCTGTGCTATCTTTGATTGCCTTACTCATCTCAGGCATAGTGATTCATTATGTGGAAGTAAGTTTATGTAAGCACATTGCTATTGATACATGTTGTAACTGCGTATAGGTGCATGAGGCCTGGCTGTGACTGTTTTTCATTAAACTTGTCTATTCTTTGCACTTTTTTTGCCATAGTCTACTGAGTTCTGTTTATCTCTTGTCAAAACCTGAGATATATTACAATTGAATTCAGAATAATTCCCTACTAATTTTATAGTTCATAACTATAACTAGCTTCTAGTCAGTTTAAGCCCTACAGTCTTTCACTCTTAAATTTAGGATATAAAAAACAACCTCAAGAAATACATGAAATTGCCTTTATAAACTTAGTTCCTTATTAGTTAGAACTGAAGCCTCAGGCAAAGCATGTACTTGTCTGTACTCTTAATCCAAACTACATTTCAAATGCCTTGAACAATAAGTGGGACAAATGTAACAAGAGCCAGGAAAACCTCTCTGTCACACAAACTGATTTGCAACCTTGTACTGAGATCTACTATGTCCTAAGGTATCTCTACAGAATGGCATAATTAATAGAAATTAATAAATCGTAATGATTTCTTCCTAAAAGCTTATGGACTTGTATTAGCAGAAATTCTATACTGTCTCTTTCACAAGTTGATTAACTTTTTCTCCTCTTCTCTACACAAAACCCTGACTTGAATTTCTAAGTTATTTTTTCCTTTCTGATTCTTACAATACCAGAAGTATCAATTTTCTCCATTACTGAAGGTTAAAATACTCCTTTTAAAACTTGTTAACACAGTAAATTGGCCTTTCACATTGCAAAAGGCCAGACTTCCTGGAATTGAAGCTTTTTGGTTTTATCTTTTACTTTCCTGGAAAGTGAGTCATTAGACTACGTAGACATCCAGTGTGCTCACAGATTCCTTGCTCTTGCACATTAGTAATGTGCTCTTCTAAATGAAGGTACAAAATCTCAGTGCTGGAAATTTCTACAAAGGAGACTCTTACAGCTCCGTGAGAGTGGTTATACTTGGCACTGCTGGGGGCAGACATTGGGCTGTGGCAGGTCCCAGGACTAGGCTGGGCTGCCCTTGGCCTGCACAGGGCTGCGCTGGGTTTACCAGGCGCCCCATGGCCCAGTGCCCATTGCCCAGCCTGTCTGAGCTCCAGCCCTGTGAGTGCCCCCGGGGAAGGGGCTGACAGCCCCAGGCACTCCCTGCCGGACAAACGGCCCTGGGGAATACTGGGGTGCTGTGGGGCTGCAAACCCTCACTGTATTTGGGTTTTTGGTACCTGTTACTGTCACCACCCCGGCCCCACCCGGGACTGCACCCTGTGGGGAGAGGGCCTGGCTCGGCATGCACCAGGTCACCGTGGGGAACAGCCCTGCTCCTGCTGCTCCCTGATGGTCTCCTGCCTGCCCAGACATTTCTCTGTTTTCTCCCTTTCACACCCTCAGTGTGTTGAGAAAACAACATATTGTTCAAAGGCTGCTACACATTTACAGAGATTAGAAGTATTTTAAAAGTCCCAGATATGGAGTCAGGTTCTTAGTTCAAGCTGTAGGGCAGCACTTCCCAAGCTGGAGGTCATGGCAGTGCCAAGTGGAGTCACCAGCCTGGCAGAAATTCAATGGTTTATGTCAGCATTTCAGATTGCAGAGCTGATGAGAGTAGCAGGCATAATAGGAAAGGACAGAAATGGTTTCTGTGGAGCGTGATGGTTTTCACTCTGGAGAGCCTCTGTTCAAACCTGAGTCACAAGAAGAATGGCTGCTATTTTCACAAATACGTGAAACAGGGTATTTCAGCCTCTAACTTATCTCCTTTCCACTGCTTGGCTACCTTAAGGAAAACTGAACTCCCCCATGCAAGTGAAACTTTAGTCCACTTGGGATAAGGGTCATGCCCACTGGTCCCTACTAAGTGAACCTATTAAATGAACCACTTCCTTTTACAGTAGCAGTATTTTCAGTTACTCTTGGTTCAGCTTGTTAACTTCATGAGTTTTATGTCACAATCAGTACTTCATCTTGCTGTTTCCTCTGAGAGCGTGTCTGTCTGCATCCCTTCACATGCACTGCACTACCACAGTCTGCCCGTGGGGAGAAATATTGCTTAGAAAAGTAATTGTTGTGTTGAAATTTTCAGCTATAAATCTGCCACACTGTCACTGTAGGGTTTGAGTCTTTGGTTTAGGTTGTCTCAGGAGCTTGCTACACCTTTCACAGAGGCTGCCTTGGACAGCGCTGCCAGTTGAAATCATCGTGCATCATTGAAATCAACTGCCAGCAGGCAACCTGACTAATCAACTGGTGTGAGACACCTATTTTTAAATCCATCTAGGGCCATTGCCATTCACATGCTAACACAGACATACATCACAGAATCCCAGAATCACTAAGGTTGGAAAAGACCTTTAAGATCATCAAGTCCAACCATCAACCCAACACCACCATGCCCACTAAACCGTATCCTGAAGGGCCATGTCCACACATTTTTTGAACACTTCCAGTGACGGTGACTCCACCACCTCCCTGGGCAGCCTGGTCCAATGCATGACCACTCACTCAGTAAAGAAATTTTTCCTAATGTCCAATCTAAACCTCCCCTGGTGTAACTTGAGGCCATTTCCTCTCGTCCTATCACTAGTTACTTGGGAGAAGAGACCAACACCCACCTCACCACAACCCCCTTTCAGGTAGTTGTAGAGAGCAATAAGGTCTCCCCTCAGCCTCCTCTTCTCTAGACTGAAAAGCCCCAGTTCCTTCAGCTGCGCCTCATAAGACTTGTGCTCCAGACTCCTCAGCAGCTTCGTTGCTCTTCTTTGGACACACTCAAGCACCTCAACATCCTTCTTGTAGTGAGGGGCCCAAAACCGAACACAGGATTTGAGGCGTGGCCTCACCAGGGCCGAGTACAGGAGCACGATCATTTTATGCCGGCTGGCCACACTATTTCTCATGCAGGCCAGGATGCTGTTGGCCTTCTTGGCCACCTGGGCACACTGCAGTCTCATATTCAGAGGGCTGTCAGTACCCCCAGGTCCTTTTTCGGCCAGGCAGCTCACCAGCCACTCCTCCCCAGCCTGCGGCACTGCATGGGGTTGTTGTGACTCGAGTGCAGGTCACTTGGACTGGCACTTGGCCTTCTTAAACCTCATACAGTTGACCTCAGCCCGTCAATCCAGCCGTACAGATCCCTCTGCAGAGCCCTCCTACCCTCCAGCAGATCAACGCTCCCGCCCAACTTGGTGTCATCTGTAAGCTTACTGAGGGAGCACTCGATCCCCTCATCCAGATCATC
>NW_010539723.1:0-1765 GCF_000687285.1 Phaethon lepturus | reverse complement strand
GGAGCACTGCTTGTGACCGGCTGCCAGCTGGGTTTAATGCCATTCACCAAAACTCTCTGAGCTCAGCTGTCCAGCCATTTCTTTACCCAGCAAAGAGTAAACCTGTCTAAGCCACGAGCCACCAGTTTCTCCAGGAGAATGCTGTGGGAGACAGAGTCAAAGGCTCTACTAAAGTCCAGGGAGACAACATCCACAGCCTTTCCCTCATCCACTAGGCGGGTCACCTGGTCATAGAAGGAGATCAGGTTGGTCAAGCAGGACCTGCCTTTCATGAACCCATGCTGGCTGGGCCTGATCCCTTGGTTGTCCTGCAAATGTCCTGTGAGTGCCATCAAGATGAGCCACTCCACAATCTTCCCTGGTACCGAGGTCAGGCTGACAGGCCTGTAGTTCCCCAGATCCTCCTTCCAGCCCTTCTTCTAGACGAGTGTTACACCGGCAAGCCTCCAGCCATCTGGGATCTCCCCTGTTAACCAAGACTGCTGAGAAATGATGGAGAGTGGCTTGGCAAGCTCCTCCACAAGCTCCCTTAGTACTCTTGGGTGCATCCCATCAGGCCCCATGGACTTGTGAGAGTCCAGGTGGCTTAGAAGGTTCTTAAATGTTTCCTGCTGGATTATGAGGAGTTTACTGTGCTCTCCATCCCTGTCTTCCAGCTCAGGGGGCTGAACACCTTGCAGATACCTAGTCTGGCTATTAAAGACTAAGGCAAAGGCAGCATTAGGTACCTCAGCCTTGTGCTCATCCTTGGTAACAACGTTCCCCCCCACATCCAGTAAAGCATGGAGATTCTCCTTGCCTCTCTTTTTGTTGTTAATATATTTGTAAAAACATTTTTTGTTATCCTTTACAACCATGATGAGATTGAGCCCTAGCTGGGCTTTTGCCTTTCTAATTTTCTCTCTGCTTGACCTAACAAGATCCTTGTACTCCTCTTGACTTGCCTGACCCTTCTTCCGAGGCGATAAACTCTCTTTTCCCTGAGTCCCAGCAAAAGCTCCCTGTTGAGCCAGGCCAGTCGTCTTCCCCGCCAGGTCTTCTGACGGCACATGGGGACCGCCTGCTCCTGTGCCTTTAAGACTTCCTTCCTGAAGACTGCCCAGCCTTCCTGGACCCCTCTGCCATTCAGGACTGTCTCCCAAGGGACTCTCTCAACCAATGACCTGAACAGGCTGAAGTCTGCCCTCCGGAATTCCATGGTAGCAGTTTTGCTGATGCCCCTCCTTAGTTCACCAAGAATCGAGAATTCTACCATGTCATGGGCGCTAAGACCAAGACGACCTCCAACCACCACATCTCCCATCAGTCCTTTTCTGTTCCTAAACAGCAAGTCAAGCGGGGCATCTCCCCTGGTAGGCTCACTTACCAGCTGTGTCAGGAAGTTATCCTCCACACACTCCAGGAACCTCCTAGACTGTTTCCTCTTCCATCCTGTTATACTTCCAGCAGATGTCTGGTAAGTTGAAGTCCCCTACAAGAACAAGGACTAGCGATTGCGAGACTTCTACCAGTCACTTATAGAATGCTTCATCTGCCTCTTCATCCTGGTTGGGTGGTCTGTAACAGACTCCCAGCAAGATATCTGCCTCATTGGCCTTCCCCCTCATCCTTACCCATAAGCACTCAACTTGGTCTTCGCAATTGTTGATTTCTGTACAATCAAAACATTCCCTAACATACAGAGCTACCCCACCGCCTCTCCTTCCATGCCTATCGCTTCTGAAGAGCCATCTGTTATAGCCATCTATTGCAGCACTCCAGTCAT
>NW_010539722.1:0-7863 GCF_000687285.1 Phaethon lepturus | reverse complement strand
TTGAAGAATGTCCATTCTTCCTGGACCCCTTTTCCCTTCAGGACAGTCTTCCAAGGGATTCTCTCAACCAGTGGCCTGAACAGGCCGAAGTCAGCCCTCCGGAAGTCCATGGTAGTGGTTTTGCTGACCCCTCTCCTTACTTCACTAAGAATTGAGAATTCTATCAGGTCATGGTCACTAAGCCCAAGATGGCCTCCGACCACCACAGCTCCCACCAGTCCTTCTCTGTTCATTAACAGCAAGTCAAGCAAGGCACCTCCCCTGGTAGACTCACTTACCAGCAATGTCAAGAAGTTATCATCTTCCACACACTCCAGGAATCTCCAAGTCTGTTTCCTTTCTGCTGTGTTACAGTTCCAGCAGATGTCCGGTAAATTGAAGTGCCCCACGAGAACAAGGGCTAGTGACTGCAAGACTTCTTCCAGCCGCTTGTAGAATGCTTCTTCTGCCTCTTCATCCTGGTTGGGTGGTCCGTAACAGACTGCCAGCAGGATATCTGCCTCATTGGCCTTCCCCCTCATCCTTACCCATAAGCACTTGATTTGGTCTTCACAATCATTGATTTCTATACAATCAAAACACTCCCTAACATACAGAGTCACCCCACCGCCTCTCCTGCCTTGCCTATCCCTTCTGAAGAGCTTATAGCCATCCATTGCAGCACTCCAGTCATGACAGTCATCCCACCATGTTTCTGTGATGGTGACTAATCACAACTTTTCCATCCCCCAGCCTAGAGAGGTGAACAATTACTTTCCTTGTTCCTTCTAAAAGTCGCCTTTGGATAGATACAGAAAATATGTGTCTAGAACCAGGTAGGAGGACATGGCTGGATTTGGCTCCATCTGATGTGTAAACCAAAAAATCAGTACTCTAGGAAGATTAACTGTTTTTCTCTACTAGGAAGTAAGTTGCCAAAAAAACCCAAAAGCTTGATTTTTCAAACTGGCCTCTGGAATGAACATGTAATCTAATACATGCAAGTGCAAGTTAGGTGACTGAGATAACATTTATCTTGTGCTGTTTCTGAGAATCGAGAGTTCTCAATATTGTAGGCTTAAAGTTACAGTCTAATTTGTATTTTTACTGTACGATTTTAATGGTAACTTTGCCTGCTCTTTAGGTACACCACCACTATATATGCCCAATGTGAAATAGTGTTTACACCAGTAGCGTGTATATTGTCATTCATTAACAACCCTCTGTACCTTCAAGTCGGTTTAAAATCATCATGCTTTATCTTTTTCTCATTTTAGTTCAAATTGCTTTTCCATGATGCATTAAGTGACCAGATTTTATATCACAGAACATATTATTTTGAATTGTAGATACTATATGAACATATTTAAATGACAGCTACTTAACGTTATGATGATATTTACACCAGGTAAAGTGTGTTTAAATTAATTAGATTTAGAGGAAGTGCAAATCAGGCAACAATAGGTAATCACTTTATTCCTGTAGTAGTTATTGCTTCAGGCAGATGGGGTTATTTAATAAGTCACTGATGAAATGCAGTAACAGAGGATCTTAGCACTGTACCTGCAGAGTGTCTAAGAAAATTCAAGGTGTAAGTGAAAAAACTTGAAAGAAATACTATTTCAGCATACTCATAAAAACGGCACATTCTTTGTGATTTTTATCTTTAATCTTTTTTTCTTATTTACAGCAAAATAAAAACTAAATAAAAACTCTGGTCTGAATACTCAGAAGTTATTAGTCATGATTTCCTATAATTCATTTTTTGTTCAGCTCAGGACAGTTACCAAGCACCAACTTTTCAGGCCATCTGACCATGGCAGTTAGCCGCCTAAGCACGGGTAACTAGTCCAATTTGAGATCTCCCAGACTGATCAGGCCTCCATCTGTTACCTTAGAGAGGCATGGCTATCCTGTAGGTCTTGTGTCACACCTACTAGCCCCATTTCAGAAAACCTAGAGCATCTCAGGTAGTCTATATTTAGGCAGTTGAATTTGACACTCAGTGACCATCAGTTGAAAGCTAGTCTCTTTTACCATGTCCCAAGTTTTGGGGTTTTTTTCGGTTGTACTGGGGAACAAAGATTTACAGTCAAATGAGTAAACTGTGAGTCAGGGTCAGTGAGTAAACTGCATTTGAAATGAAAAGAACTGATTTGCCACATAGAGAAACAGTGGGAATTGGGCAAGTTCTACTGTCAGTTAAAGCTATGTATTCCATAAAAGTACTATCCAGAAACTATCACGTGGGTAATGGAATATCTTCAAGCTCAGGAAAAATTGGGGTGACAGTCCATGCCCCGATGACCCACCCTTGCAGTAGAGAAAAGAAGGAACACCTGGTGTAAAGAAAAAGAAAAGAAAATGTGAAAGTGAGATATGCCTAATTTTGTGCTGTTATTGTAGATGTTATACTAATTTCCTGAGTAGGTCTTATGTATTTCTAGTGTGTACTAAGATCAGAACCAAAGAAGGGATGCTAGCTGTCTTCCCAGGAATTCTCAGAAAATCAGAACCTGGATACTTAGTACTTTTAGAATGTTATTAGGCAGATGTATACAATATTTTCATAGAACATAATTCATAAGAAATTTATTTTAAAGGGTTATCTACAGCTGGGAAAACAATGTGTTTTGTTGTTTTTTTTTAAATACTGTTTCTGAACTGAAAAAATAAGAAAGATGGTTTGGTCAAAATTAAATGGAAATTATGGTATTTTTCAATGCATAGCAATGAAAAAAGCCAACAGCAGTACAACCCTAACCTAGACAAATTCAAATATTGTGTCAAAACTTAGGTAAAATTTTCAGGTTTATTTTAAGATAGTTGTTGTGGTGTGACAATGTAGCCCTGAAAGAGCAGCCCTCATGCTCGAGTAGGACAAAATTATAGCAATTTTACTAGAAAGAGGAAGAGATTCACAGCTGTGTTAACTTTACACATTCCTCTCTGCATGTGTATGAGACCACTTTATTACAGAAAATACATAGATTAGCTGTGGTATAAAGATGGGTTTGGTTGCTTTCCACTTTTGATTATATCTTTGTTATATGGTTATATGGGCTAAAACTTCCTCAAAGCATCATGCAATAAAATGAGGTTAAAATCACATCTGCCCACTTCTAACTGTAAAGGTGCACTGTACTCTGGTATGAGCTGAGAAAGCGTAGAAACACAGGACTTAACATCTTTGTAGCACATTTGGGATAGGAAACTGGAAGGTGATAATAACTTGGAAAACAACCACTAGTTGGCTTTAGATACAGGGTAAGACAGAGAAATTGGTCTGGAGATATAAGACTAACAAGACCATTGGTGGCTTATGCTCACAATCAAATTTAAAAATAAATATATTTTTAAGACAAGAGCCCCCTGGGGGTGGGGGGGAAAGGGCTCTATGCATGGACATCCAGACCCAGAATGGGCAATGCATAGAGGCCAGGATACTGTCCAGGACTCAAACATGTTGAGCAGTAAGATGCTGTTTCCCTGGGTCTACAGTGGCTGTCTAAACTGGCCTGGAGAGACATGAGCCTTGGCAAGTTGTCTGTGAGTGCCACAGAACAGAAATCTTATACTAGAAACCTTAAAATAGACATTGCTATCCACCTACTAAACCCATCCGGCTTACTAAATACATTTCAGGTTATGTCAGTGAGTGATGTTTTGCTTTTGTTGCTGTAACCCCACTCTACGTTCCCGTGACATATCTACACAGCTCTCTCAGCCATTTCACAGCTGCCTCAGCTTCATGCTAGTCTAATTTTTGTGTCACAGTACCTGAGCTAACTCAGCTGTGTCTATATTAGGACTTAACATGTATATCAAATTAGTCATAAAAAGACTTACAGATAAGTATAATCTTGACTGAAACTCCAGATTTTCTTAGCAACAGAGTTCTCTACATTTTTGCTTTGCAGAACAGTGGCTGGTGCATCACTGTGAGCTGGGTGGATCAAAGAAGTAAGAACAGTTTTATGATTTCAGCAGCTGCAGATGATGCAAACAATCTTCTAAAACGTACTGAAAAAAATCCCTGTAAATGGTAGACATAGATTAATAGATATCAATTCATAGCTAAAATACACTTAAAAATATGTAGCACATTAAATAAAAGGAAAAAAGAGAACACAGAGAAAAATTTATATCATTTATATAAACAAAAGTTTGAGAATTTGTTAACCGTGAAGAAAACCGTTGTGAGATCAAAGTAGTTTTTTTCAGGCCTAAGCAAAAATGTCAACAGAGTTTCTAGAGTAACTGTACAAGCTTTTTCAGCAATTCTCAGTCTTGGCGTTCCACTGTTTGCCCACCAGTGCCTTCTGATTTTAGAAAACCTCTGTGCCTCCTCTGTGCTTTCAGTTTTGTTACTGTCTTCTACCACAGCAGCTTATCTGGGTTTTCAATGAGGAAAACGCGGGCTTAATTTTACATATATGTTTCTATACCAAAATATATTCTTACATTTTTGTTTAATTTTTTCTGCTCTGAAATAAATTAAGAAGATAAGTAAAACTGTTTGTTTATGCATTTTGCTTGCAATTTCTGTCTCATTCTAGCCAAGGATGCAGCAAGTCTTCCTGCAATGTAGTGTTGCCAGCAAGCTTTATCACATGGAAAAACCACAATTGGGTCATATCTAAAAAAAGCTGTTTGTGATTTTAGAAGCCAATTAAAAATATTCAAATATAAGGTCTATTTATTTAACTGTTCGGACTGTTAAAAAAGACCAAATTATTTGACTGTAAAATCAGTATAACATTAATACCCATCCAAATTATTTGCCTGTAGAATCAGTATAACATTAATACCCATGCAAGCAGTGTCTGATGTGTTCAGACTGGGTTTGCATTTAGTTCTAGAGGCAAAAGTTTAGAATGATGAACAATGCAAATGAATCACTCTTGGGCCTTGGCACTGGAGTATGTTATAATTGTAGCATAATGAGATAATGAAGAGACTCTGACTTTTTTTTTTTAATATAATTTAGAGAGGCTTGGGGATACAAATAGTTGAAAACAGAGAATATCAATTAGAGTCTCCATTTCCCTCTGCTCTTCTGCCCTCTCTTTCCCAGTCCCTTTCCATTATATACCTATTTCAAAATTACAGTTAATATATTTTTTGCAATAATAGGAGTCTTTGAATGAGAAACAAAATGTATCACATGTAGGACATTCGTTATGAGCATTCTATACACAAAGGTGGAGTTGAAGAGACAAATTCATTCCAGATTTCAGTGTTTTGAAATTTTTCATTTTAAATTTCAAAAGCAACAATTACATGATGATGTTTGATGTACTGCAAAACGGATATTTCACATATAGCACTTCTGATATTTATTGAGAATGCTAGAAAAAAGCATTCTAACCATCATAACTTAAATATCATCTTATTCATACTCTCTTCAGGATACTTTAAAACAGGCCTAGAAGGGTCTATTAAATTGCATTTAAGCCCAGTACACTTTGCAGGTGTCCAGTATAATGAACACTTTAAATGGCTATGCTCTAAGGTTAATTTGTTCTGTAAAATTGCCCAGACCCCTCTAGAGTATTCATTAGTAGAATAAAACAGAGACCTAATCCAGATAGATGCTAAAGGATTATCATTATTGCGGTAAGGATGACTTTGATAAAATTCTAATTGGTATTGCCGCATAGGGACTGAACAAACAAAGATTATGATAAATACTGGGTTTCAGACCTCTCTAACTAAATTCTGAGACTGGGGTAAAATAAAGTGATCAAATTCATCTGAAAACAGATAGCTACCTCAATTTACTACAGAATTTCTTTGAGTGGCATGAAAGATAAAATTATACTCAACTGCAGATAATTACACCAAATGTCAGCACAATACAATTAGAGCTAAAAGACCATTGCAGCACTCATTTTGCTTTTAACAGCATCTTCACTGCAAACAGTCTTTTGTCTCATTAGTGCAGGACTGACAGATTTAAACCTGTAGTTATGCAGATTCATCCATAATAATATCAAACATGATCATTATATTTTCTTTCCTCTCTGCATTATATAAATAGGAGAAATTTTCTGCTGGGCCCCTTAAACACAAGAGAGAATTTATATTTTCTAAATAAAATTAAAATAAACCCTTATATTTTGTATTTAGACCTATAACTGGTAAAATTCCTGTGTCATGAAACCACAATACTTATGCAATTAAAACGCATTGTGAGTTACGTAGTCATTGTATAGATCCATCAAATAGAAATTTTAATTTGTTGGTTGTCATTATATTTTTTGCCCTTAGCAAAAATTATAAATTTGTATGTTTTTATGTGAGTAAATATTAAATCATCATCCATATTTGATCTACTTTCAACTACACCACTCTTGGAAGAATAATTCCACTCGACTTATGGTAGCAGAACACAATCTTTATTTTTATTAGTACACGTCAGTTGTCACTGTAAAACAATTTCTTCTTTACATGCTCTGACCACCTGTAGAATGATATTATTCTGGATATTTTTATTTTACAATTATGTGCAAAGTCAGATTATTACTTAGATCATTTATAATACCTTAAATACCTTTTTAATTATAAGAAGTACACATATTAGTATAGTCTACATAAAGTTAGATGTCATATGTAGGCTGAATGTGTATCTATGTTGTTATGTCCTTTTTTAATAAGGACACAAATTCTGAAGTAAGCAGATGACATATACATGTACACACAGTTGAAGCTGTGTTTATATCTGCAGCCACCTTTCCCAAAGTTTCTTAGTAAATAAGACACAAATTTTAATTTACACTTAAAGAAATTTAAGACAGTCCCAGTTAAGTATTTAAAAAAAACCCACCTATATCAGAAATATTTCCTACTGAACTGGGGTTTTCCCAGTCTAGGTTTTAAATTTGAATCCATCTATACCTACAAAAAAAAATCCAAAATGTCAATAGACTGTAAGGATAATATTCAGGATGTTACCATGAATTATGTAGAACTTAAAGATAAAAAAAGAGCCTAAAATTAGGGGAAAACAGGGAATATAAGGTCCATTTTATATTATTTTTGAAAAAAATGTTGAGGCAAGTTAGTGAAAAAATCTTTAAGTATGTATTTTCGGCAGTCTTCTAGCAAATATCTAACCTATGTTCTTTCATTATACTATTTGCTTGGAATCACTAAAGGTTATAGATGAGCATATGCTGAATAAAAAGATGCCATATAATTCGGGAATACCAAGGTAATGTGAATTTGCTGTGGATCTGATCTGTTACTATAAAGAAGTTCTCAGAGTTATTCTTTTAAAATAAGTGTTGCTATGACTTCGTTTTACTGCTGGTAGTCAGCTGTTCCTTTACACTGTATTGGTAAATCATAAAAGAATCTATTAAAGTTTTGCCTCATGACCATTTCCTAATGATGTCATAAGGTTTTATCACCTCTACTATATGTCATCAGCAGGCAGCACCAAGACCACAACCACCTCCACCACAGGCTCCTGTAATGTATAAGAGACAAGCCCTAGTATATATTTTTAGTCAAAGATGAAGTATTTAGGATTCGGGTATATATTGCTTGCTCCTTTTTACTTTATCACATCGTTAAATACAGACTTATGCAGCATGAGTGATGTTTTTATCATAAGGTATATTGATCAAGAGAGCTTCTGCAATTGTACTTTATCCATGTGTGTCACAAGGGTATTTCAAAAGTCTCTATTATACCTGTCTGTTCGAGTCTGCACACTTAAATGTTATGTCACCAGTTATAAACAAGACTGAGATGTTTTGTATCATCTATTCTCAGGTCAAAACCAAGTAATTAACAAAACCTCCACATATTCTCTGAAAGAAAAGTTTTATGGAGAGTGGTAATATTTTAATCACAGAATCACACAGAATCACAGAA
>NW_010539721.1:114131-140121 GCF_000687285.1 Phaethon lepturus | reverse complement strand
GCCTTCCTGCCCTTCAGCAGATCAACACTCCTGCCCAATTTGCTGTCATCAGCAAACTTACTGAGGGAACACTTGATCCCCTCATCCAGATCATCAATAAAGATATTAAAGAAGACCAATCCCAGTACTGAGCCCTGGGGAACACCGTTTGTGATTGGCCACCAACTGGATTTAACTCCATTCACCACAATTCTCTGGGCTAGGCTGTCCAGCCATTTTTTTTACCCAGCAAATAGTACACAGTCTAAGCCATAAGCTACCAGTTTCTCCAGGAGAATGCTGTGGGAGACAGTGTCAAAGGCTTTACTAAAGTCCAGGTAGACAACATCCACAGCCTTTCCGTCATCCACTACCAGGTCACCTGGTCATAGAAGGAGGTTCTACTCTGTAGCTCTACCCTTACACATACACAGTATCTTAACAGGAACAAACACTGCTTTTTTCTCACTGCAAAACAAGACAATCTTGAGAATGTACCATAGCCAGCAATGGAGAGACAGAGTAAATTAAACAAAATAGAAATAAGAAAGGTAAAAAATCTGACCCAGTTGTTCCAAGCTCAAATTAAGTATTAAGGCTAGCCAAGCCAAAAGTCATCACCTCCAGAACTCAAGGGATCTGTGAAACATGCAGTGTGGGCATTACTAAAGTTTCTAAAGATAGCTGTATTTCCCAAAATTATGCTATTAAAAGATGATATGCTAGTTTACAGATCTTAAAAAAAAAAAGCATCAATCAATCTTTTTTCCTGCAGATTTCAGACATATTCACAAAGATACACATGAAATCTGTACTGAAATGTTCTAGTTTCTGATTACCATTTTTTCATGGACTGAATTACAGACAATAAATAAGAACCTCTTAATGAAACAATTCCTCACATGTACTCAAGTCAGAACTCATATAACTAAAATTCATTGAAAATCTGATCTTTCAAATGGACACACAAACTTCTTTTATTAAAGACATGTATTGAAAAGTATAACCTACAAAAAAAGTAAGTTACTTTGTAAAACAAAACAAAACCCCGAAAGACCATAAACATGACTGATTTCCCTTCTTTCCTCTATGGATCAATGCTACTGCATATTCTTTTAAATGGCTGTGAAATACCTTTAAAAAATCCAGATGTTTTAAAATAATTTCATTTCTATGAATCTCTACAAGTCCAAGTCAATCATTAACTAAACAAATTGAAAAAAAGAAGGTAAGAGGGGAAAAAAAAAAGGACCTTTCTGCTTCCATACATGATCACACATAACTACACTTCTGATACCGCTCATGAACAAGCTTAGTTCATTTCCACTTACCCAGTTTTTTCCTTGATGCTTGAGGTATATCATCTATTGTCAGGAGTGGAGGAAGTTTCTGCTGAGTTTCATTGAGACCTGGAACAATAAGGTGCACTACACAGAAAGATGTGTGCCATTAATTTCAGAAGAGATGAAAAATACACAGTCTGCCCTCTGAGATATATAAGCAACTACTACTGAACCACGGGGAGTTTAGTCTAAGTATCTGGAAAATGAGTTAGTTCTATTCAGTAATTATCACTCCTGTTTGGTGCTATTTCCCCTTAACACCACTCGCTGTATTACCACCATTTCACTATTAATCAGAATTGAAAACAGTATCACAGATGCTGGGACATTCTCTCTGGTGGGCCAAGAACACTCAACACGGTTAGTAAGTATCTGTTTGATTCACATCAATACATAAGAACTCGCACAAAGCAAACTTAAGCCAAAGTTATATAGTTACATAAAGTATTTCTATATAAATAAAGGACTAAACACCTTTCTGAATCCAGGAATAAATGGGTCATAAGGTGCACGATGCCGTAAGTCTTTCCTATCTATTTCAAGCAGACCAGTAGCTCACCACACTAAGCACTAGATGATAGACTTTCCCCTATTTTTATGTTCTAAGACAATACTGTGCATTCTCATAGGTCAGAGCATGAGAACAGAAAGCATGAAACTGAATATCTTAGGGGAAACAGTTATGTCCCAAGATCCAACATTAAACTCTAATTGCAAGGAAGGTTATAATATACATCATTATAGCCTAACATATCTGTACAGGTTTGTGTTTGTAAAGGGTATGTTATCATACTATCTTAAAAAAAAAACAACAAAAGAACAACCCCTGATCTCAGCCAGATCTTTGCCACAGAACTTTACTTGAAATATGAAAGAACTTCTTGGCTTAAACAATGACAGTATCTTCTTTTAAATACTATGACAATAAAATGATTCTATTTCCCTTAGGCTACATCATCCCTGAACCATTTGTACCACCATAAAATATAAAAAATACTGTCTGAACCAGCTGCAAAATACCCTTTGATACACAAGGAAAGAACTATCAAGATAAAGAAAATTAAAAGTATTTACACAGTTCTAATATTCAGCCAAAGATGAGGAAAAATAATTTAAAAAAAAAAATATTCTAGTCACCTAATATTGCTCCTGGCAGAGAAGAACTATCTGAAGATTTTGACTGTGTCCGATTTTGAATAACTGTGGGGACAACAGAGGAATATTATAAAATAATTTTTAGAAACACAAAACAAGAAACAAAACCGCACATGAGACAAGCTTCAGCATTCTGAAAACCTTTCCTCAACTTAATAATTGAGATGAGGACACCACCCTAATCTTTTCTGTATTTACATTCAGTTTAGGAGACTGCAAACTCTTTCCTCTACATCATCTTTTAACTGTGCACCTCTCTTTCCCCTAGCATACCAGTTTTATATCCTTGGTGAAAAAACTACACTCTATGTTTATGTTAATATAGGGACAGCTCCAGGCCATCTCACTACCCTGCCATTCACAAGTCCTCAAAAAAAGATGCATGTAAAGTAAATGCCAGTAGTCATATTTTAATGGTAATTACCACATTTTGCTTTTACACCACACCACAGTGTTTTGCTGTCCCTGAACTGGGAACTACCGCCAATTTTCTTGATTTTGTTACTTTAAATTATTCACAATACAATTTCTGTTAGCAAGTTTTGATCTGCAGCTCATTTCCTATCACCTATCTTTAAGTAATTTATTTTCAAAGGTTACACTAGTATACTACCTCTCAATACTATACAGAAACAGGCATTTCTAAAGGGCAATGTGTTTAAGTCTACTGTAGATATCTCTCTCCACCGACCATGGAAAGGAGAAGAAAGGAGTCTAAGCCCCAATGACTTTGCTAAAGATACCCACAAAAAAGTCTGGTAGCATGAAACTTATCCACACTGCTGCCCTTCATGCCTGGCTATCATACTATGCGCAGCCAGAAGATCAACATACATGGACAATCCAGTTGAAAGAGAAAAAGAATGGATACTAGCAGAAATCAGAACTGATTGGTATCCATTCAATGACTTAACTAAGTCATTGTTTACACTGCAATAGCTCATTAATAGTTTGTAATAGCTCGTTTTATTAACACAGATAGGTAACAGCTTAACAGTGTTTGTAATTAAAGGATATGATAGTTAGTAAGGTTCCACCTATTCTAAAAGTAAACTTTCATAACATTCACATCAGACTCAGAATTTTTTTTTCATTTAATTTTAACTTACTCTTGCACAGCATAAGAATCAATTAAAAAATACACAAATTTACCTTGTTTGATTATTGTGATAGGGACCAACTTCTTATTATCACGCAGTGTAAGCTGAGAGAAGAGAGGGGGGAAAAAAAAAGCCTTGGGATAATTGCCATAAGAGTAACGTAACTTTCTTAGTAACAGAAATAGAGGGCTCTCATCCAATCCCACGCCTGTCCCAAGTTGACAGTGGAGATGGCTCTGGCCTTAGTCACTGAAGGTTACACTATTGCTTCAATTCCCATGGGCTAGTATAGTAACACTGCATTTTGATCTCCTTTTTTCAGCTTGAGATGTTTTGCTTCATGAAAACACAGTATTTGACATCTTAGGAATCCCCAATCCTTTTTTCTTTTAAGAATCTCTTGAGCACTCACTGGGAAGTAGGCCAGAAAGCCTAAGAAAAGCTGAAATTTAACTACAACAAAACATCTGAAACATACGCAATGATAAATTTGGTCACAAGATATAATTATATTCTCAGGAATAGTATATTTAGAACACAAACTATTCCAGAACCAGGTGTACATTTGTAAGCTATCAACACTTTTAGGTATATAGTCTGCTTAAAGTAGATCAACTCAGAGTCATTTTATTTGGTGAAATGGTTTCCAAAGTATAACTGGCCAGCCACCCATGTTCTTCTCACATTTTTATGCTAAATACTTGGACTTTTCTGCTGTTCACTTGTCTTTGACCCAGATTACTTTTTGCCTAAGTGTGAACCTTTTCCAGCATTTTGATACTGTGAAAATAAGGAACACATGAATGGACCCCACATTTATTAAAAAGATGACAACAGTTGATCCCAAAGATTACAAATCAGTATTCACTACCACACATGGATACTAGGAACAACTTCTGAAAGCTTAATAATACACTCAGGTGATAAGAGGAGAAAGATTGTAATGTCAGCAATATAAAAATGCTAAATACATTAAAAGCGGATTTTTTTCTGTTATATCTGAGTTATGAGAAAGAAAATAACTCAACAATTACATCTCTCTGTTAAATGTACACTGCTAAAGTTAGAATCAGTTAATGTTCATTTTGCACTTCATGACATCTGGTCTACTGCATGTGAAAGAACATTTCCATGAAAATTCAGCATTTGATGACAAAGATTTAATTATTTACCTAAGGATAATTATTTTTGCTCTATTCTAATATTTAAAAAAGCTCTAAAAGCAATGGTTGGGTACACATCAAACATATACCAAAGTCTACGAAGTTGGAAGAAGGCAAATCACAAAAATCAAGATGGCCCTTTCCTCAGGTAAATGGATGGATGCTGCTTATTCTATGAAAGCCATTACTTTCTGTTATGTAATGACAGTTTTGCACTGGCATGAATATGGTTTGAAATTAAGAGGAGGTTTAAATCATTGTCATGATACAAAATAATCTTTTTTTATTGCTTACTATTTTTTCTTTATTATTAACAAGGTTTACCTTTCTATTTTGCCTTCTAATGAAAAATTTGTGTTGCAGATGATCAGCTTTTGAAATAGTGCTGCTATTCATGTGACTAACAAGTGGAATGGAATGCATTTATCAGAAGGTGTTCACTTTATTGTATTTCTCATCAAGAGCCCTACAATCAAATAAACAGCTCTCAAGTTGTAGTAAGCACTCATGTAAATCCAGTGCAGAACTTCTAATCGTAACTATTATCAGTCCTTTTACTAGTAAAAGGTTTTTATATTGACAAAAGCATCCTTTCTTTGACGAAGAATAATGGATGACTGTCGTGACAGCAATATAAAAATGCTAAATACATTAAAGTACCTTTAAAAATTTAGTTTTTCACTCAAGAACAAATCATTGACATGAAATTTGTGTTCTGCAGTTGCTGTAATTACACTGCTCACCTGCACAAATCTGCAAGTTCCGCACTTGAAATCTACCACTGTGTTGTCAGTCCTCTCTTTCTCGGTCTCCAACAAGTAACTGCTGTATATATTTCTATGTCTAGTATAATTTACTACTTGAACAAACTACTTCAGAAACATCAGCATATCATCTGTAGAAATGGCACTATTAACTGTATTTTCCAGACAAAGTATAGAAAGCATATAAGTATCTGGAACATTAGTTATTAAAATGACTGTGGCATCTCCATGAACGAATGAAGATGGCAAGTAAGGTATTACTTGATTTCAGAGGAAAATTAGAGATGTGAGTTACACCATAAATCAGGCATCTTAACTTCTGACCATATACCTATGACATATTGCATAAAGGACTGCAGTTCTCAGACTTTCTGTCAAACAGTATATGGCAACATTACTTTAACAAACACTTGTTCTTTCTGTCTCTCTTATATTCCAATACTCCAAAAAGCCACAAATAACTGGTATACATGTACGAGACTCCTCAAGGAAGCATTACTGTCAACCTGGATTGGGTATGTTTTGGAAGAGCAGGCATGTTTTCTTCTAGAGTTTAAAAAATGATAGAAGCTAAGAATCCTACTTTCTGGCTGGAAAGATAGAGGAGGAGCCCACCTTTCAGTCTGACATTATGAAATTACAGGAAACTAAGCAGACAAAAGAGGAAATACATTTCTACTGCATTCTCTCCACCCTACCGCCACCCATTGTTTCTGAAGGGAAAAAGAATGTCCGTCCCTAGAGCTCTCCTTTTCATCCCTCCTCTCATTAGTTGTAGCTGACACAGCCCCAGGAGCTTAGTCAAACATAAAGGATGAACCTGCCAAAAGAAACACAAGCTGATATTTGACCGATGTTGAAAGGACAGAATGACTAGATGGATTGGTAATGTTGCTTTAATAAACAGCCTTCAAAAATGTCTCCTTACAGAGAAGAGTCAGAACCATGCTGATATGAGCCAGTTACGTCTTTGGAGCAAAATAAGGCACAAACAAAGTTTGGCCTAAATAACACTCATTCTGGCTTTGCACTGATGATGCGACTGCACACTGAAATATACCCCACCTATTACTGTGGAAACTGAAGTAGCAACATAAACTTAAGAGCTGGCCACTATCTGCTTCCTAGCCTTAGTTTTATGGCTTTTGTACCACTAAAGTGAGAATGGTAAGAGAATTTGTAGAATAGTCTGTGGAATGTTTTCATTATATTTCTGTGGAGGGTGATAAAGCAGTACTGGTCTGGAGCTAAGCTCTGTGAAGCTAACTAAAAAGACTGGATGTTGGCTCTAGTCCTCCTTGCATGCTTAAGCTGTGCAAATATTTGGAAAACTGGTTTAGCTCACTTTCTCAGGACTTCTCTTGCATAAATAGGATCCCCACTTCCACAGAAGTAGCATAACAGAGTCAGGGTCCTGGCACAAGGGTTTACTAAGAGGAGGAAAGGAACTCAGTTCACACTCCAGATGCCAGAATGAATTACCTGGTCTTGGGCTGTCACCTACAACTTTAAAGATGCTTATGGAACCAATGGGAAGAACAGTAAAGTTGCTTTCACCAACAACATAATGAGATGAACACCTTCCTGAATATCTAATCAACTGGCTTCATATTACTCACAGATAAAACATTTTCTCTTGAATGTGAGACATGACTATGTTTCCAATAACCTAAGTATTATACCGCTCTAACTCTGTATGTAATGCTATCATTAAAGTATTACTGCCCTAAATGAATACCTAATTATTCCTACAAGAAAATGTATGTAACGGACTGTGGTTTGATTTCTGAAGGAATTCCAGGTCTGATAATTACAGAGTGTTTACAATATTGTACAATACAAAGAATGAATGAACAATGAGAAACCACACAGGACCATTTTCTACCATGAAAGCACTTGGAAAATCAGAGACAGAAGAGAATTGTGAAGAATGGATTGTTCCTTTATAATAATCATCACTCATGAGTCGACCCTTTAAAATGACTGAAGTAACAAGGTTTTTTTACAACTTCTGTTGGGAAGTTATCCCATAGTCTACCTCATGGATAGTACCTTAAAGCAACAACAACAAACACCCAGAAGATTAGCTGATGAAATTTGCACTCTGATGAAAATTTAAGGAAAGGAAATATGAAGAAACCAATTTAATCTCATAGTTGAGGAGGTAATGCTCAAAAGTTATGAATCAAACTAGTCTACTAATAGGTTCAATCTACAGATCCTTCATTTTTGCTTTAGATTTTGGAAGCAAAAAGTATCTGTGTATGTGAATCCATGAACATATGAAACCCACTCATGCTTCCTTGATAGCTGTTATGGCAAATGCCAGATGAGAAAAAAAAATGAGGAAATTAATAAATATTGATATTTATTTATTGATTTATTTTTTTTAAATCTTCAAATGCTTTGATGAAACAGTTAAAAATTCTACCTTGCCACCTGCAAGGATTTAGTGAACTGCCTGTCAATCTTGATAAGCAAATTAAATTGCCCTTTCCAGCTTCCTCTGGTTCTGCAAACATTTGCCTCACATATGAGAGCTATCAGTGAAACTCAGTGGGACAACTAATAATTTTAGGAGACCTGAGTATATATGCAAGATTATTCTACAAAATAACAGCACTGACCACCACAAATATCATAGGTTAACAAATCTCATGACTACAAAGAGATAAGCAAATTTTAATGTTTAGAATCCACACACAGAAAACATCAGCTTCATCTTTGTTAAACCAGAATCAGTATACGTAATCATCTCAGCTACAGTTCTCAATCATTTTATCAATCCACACATATAATCACTTCTCGACATGGTTATCTAGTCTTAGATTTAACAGATTTTTTTATATTGGCAGTTTGTGGCCATAATCTCTTTCTCACTTTAACAGAGAAGCAAAAATTTGACCACACAAAATACAAATCTGGTATAAAAAATAAGACTGTTTTGCATACCTGTGTTTGGGAATTAGGTACCAACTTGTACATATTCTGGAGTTGTCCATTTACTTTTTTATCTGAGTTGACAGAAAGAGAAATAAATACACAGAATTACTTTTGTTTTATCCAAAGCAAAGCACACCAAGTTTATTCACCTTTTTCAATAGCTAAGAAAGTTCCTAGACTTAATTATAAGGTATAAAAACACACCATGTAACAGTTTCGTTTGGTCCTCTTTCTCCAGATTAATTAATTCATCTGCAAAGTCTCCTCTTCACATTTTGACAGAGAGGAAATTAAATCTATCCCTCCTCTTCTACAACAGGGTGTAAGAGAGATAATGTGGTCTTTGGGGCTTACTAAGGAGAAGTCAGAGGTGCCTGACTTCAAGGAAGAAACCTGAAAGAGGAATTTCTCCATCCCATCTCTTAGGATGGTACTAGGACTGGCTAAAAGCAGCATGTTTTAAGGTCTCCAATAGTTAATCTTTCTTTTAAGTGCACTCCTCTGAAAGAAGCACACGGATGTAATCTCTGAAATTTTTCTCTTTGGCTTTTCCTCTTGCCTTCTTAGTATTAGAAATCTTCTTGTGATGCAGCTGTTAAGTACAGAGGAGAAACAGTCTCTCCCAGAACCTCTTATATTCTAGCATGATGCTTCAAACTTTGTCTACGTTTTCCACCTTTACACTTTTCTACTCCCCTTGTGTTGACAGGCATGTAAACAAGAACCAAGCTAAATGTTACCCTATTTCTTCACAATGCCATCCCAAACAGACAAGCAGTAGAAAAAAATTTAACTATGAAGAAATATCAACTGAGACACATTTAAGTTGACATGCTATCCTGAAAAAACAAAAAAATCTTTCAAAGTACTTGATACTTCTTCAGGAATAGGACCTAGTATTGGCCTAAAGAAAAACTGACAAAAAATTTCACACTGACTTCATGAGAAAATCATGTTAAGATGGTCAGAAATAATCTATTTTCATCTTTTTTGATAAACCTTCGTTCAATAAATGTTGAACATTTGCCATGCCTTTTATGTCCTCCTCAAATAATGAATTAAAAACAGATTCTCTTCCCAACCTCACCCAACATGTTTAGTATAGAACAAAAATTTGGCCTGTGGATTCAACAAATACAAGAACATGGAACAGGAATTTCAGTTTACAGTTATTTCTATATCCTGCAGTAAGGAAAGAACATTTACAGTGAAGGATGTTTGGTTTAGGTTGAGATGCTTCTTAACGTATGAAAATACCTTGAGTTGCTACAAGACAGTAAGTTAAAACACAAAAAAAGTGCCCATTTGTGCTGACTGGCAAACTCTTACGCAGACCGCTGGTTACAAATTTATAATAAATGTTCACTCTCTGTTGTCTGCCCCCAGTTTCTCTATCTACCTACTATGCACTGACAATATGAAAGGCTTGAATATGAAAGTTGCTGTCAACTTTCTGATTACAATATACGTTACCAGTAAACCAGAATGTAGACATACAGGGTAACAGCAAGCTCCGTGGATTTAGTTGCTGTAGAAGCACCCACTGAACACACAAGTCTATATTCTAGGAAAAATACATGTCATCTAAATGGAACACGAACACTTACAAGAAAGTATTTTTGAACCCTACTCAATCCATCTCCATAACTTAACAAGAATGATTCTTCTGGCCTATTAAAAATATATAGTATCTGTAAGAAACAGCATTTAGAAATACCTTATATACAAAGAGCAAATTGGTGATGCCAGTGGAGATTCCAATCAGTCTCAAACACAGTATTAAACACTATACACTCTTCATTCTCTCCTATTTTAAGTGCTCAACTATATTCCAGCACTTGCTCTACAGATGATTAGGGAAAAAAAGCCATTTATTAAGCCTTCTTTAGAGCTGTGAAGCAGAGTTTCTTTTTGTGAGGCAGGTGTGGGAAAAGACTACCACCATTCTCCACTTTAAGCTCATGGTATAACGACGGCATTATTCTGGACTGCTAAAATGAATCTAGGGGCACTGGACAGGTACTTCCAAGTTACAGCTTTCTAGTTTATGACGAAGGCTAGCAAAGTTCTTCATTAGGGAGTATAAGGGCTTTTGCAGTGTTACAAGCCACCCCACTGCTCCCCTCCCTTATCCTTAAGTGTATTGAGCTGTGTAACTCACCTAAAATTTGAAACAGGCCCAAATCAAATTTCAGCTGGAAATCTCATATGAATAAGGCTCTCTTATAGGAATTCCCATTCAAGTCAAGCTAGAAATACTGAGCATAGGAGTTTGCAGCATCTTCTGACCAACATCGTGCTCAGAAATACCTTTATATAAATGCTTGAGGAAAATAAATGAAATCAGACAATGTCTGTTAAGTCCTCTCTTTGAAAGGAGGAAGGCTCTGCTGCTACCTATTTCCTCCATTGATAGCAGTGATTCTTTGAGCAGTATGTTTTTTCAAGGGTTAATTTGTCTTGGGACAGTCTTGGGACTTTGGACAAAAAGCTTAAGATATGACTGAGAGAACAGCCAGAGATGCCATAAACTGCCTCCATGAAAATCCAAACAAAAATATACATGAGAGTGTATGCTTCAAACACAATTTATACAATTGACTGAAAATTAGCTTCAAATTCATCTTTGCAACAGTGATGAAGGGCCCATTGTGATACATGCTGGATAGGACAGGCCCTGTCTAGTTTTTAACCAGCTTGAACATAAAAGCAGATATAAAAGAAGATTCAAACAAGGATAATACTTTCCATCAACTCAAATTAGTAATGATCTTACTATTCAAGGCCCAAGGAAACAGCTTGGAATCCAGTCAGAAGTATAAACATACTCAACATTTTATGTGTATCTAAACTAATCACTGTTAGAGTTCTACCAACCTGCAGCAGATCCTCTACTATTTGCAATGAGAAGAGAACACCTTTCAGAAGAGTAAGTGGCAGTTTTTCAAACACAAACTCTTTCTAGTTTCATCAATTCCTAAAAGAATTTGTTAGGGCATAAGGGATAGCATTTAAACAATGAAAACCTAATCAGTAGCTTACTTAAGTAATAACACAATAGAGAAAAAAATACTGTCAAACTGAGTAGCTATTTGATTAATTATTGCCAAATACTTACTAGACAGAACTGTCTTATGATTTAAAGTCTTGCTCCAAATACTATCTTCTATGTTGTCTTTAACTCCAAACTCATAAAGTGTGTTTGGCTTCAGATTGTCCACCACTGTCTCTGTAACTGGGCAAAGCTGAAAAACCCATTTCTTGTCTTTATCCTTTTCTCTGTAGCGAACTGTATAGAACCTGCTTGACACAAAAAAAAAAAAAAAAAAAAAAAAAAAATCTCTTCACAAAAGAACTCATTGCAATCATTTTTGTTAGCAATTACTAAAATTACTTCTACCCACCATTGTTCTTGCTCTTTCTGGCCCCTTATGGTTATCAACTATCAGAAAAGCCAGCATACCTTCTCTGCAAATGTAGTGTTAGTCCAGTCATCTCCTAAATACATATATGCTCCCCATCATACAGACTCTGACATTAGGAGTATCATATAAAGAGCAAAAGCACAATCTCCTTATTCACAACCATGTGTGTGTGGTTCTGACCACAAACTGCAAGTTCATTTTGCAAGCAGTTTCTGTGATTCTGACATATGCCAGAACTAGTCAATTGAATCATGAGTCTCTTAGTCAGGAAGCCTCAACCAACTTCTCAAAATCTTCTATACTTCTATATCTGTCCAGGGGAAGGTGTTCCCTTTAAAATTAGTCCAAAAATATTCTCAAGGGAAGACCAGTAATAGTTGACATTTATATAATACGTTCCTCATTCAGTGATCCCATTATGCATTGCCCACACTTCAAACAAGAGAGAAAACCAAGACATCATTTTCATCAGTTTAAATCAGTAACATGATGAATACTAACAGATTATGAAATTAAAAAGCATTTCTACAGAAATTGCCCAATTCAATCAAGCAGCACCACCCTGAAAAAGTATGACTGCAATGCTAATCAGTATAAAACAACATGATGTAAATGGTGAGAGTTATGGCACAAGAACTCCACTGCCTGCTACAGTCTCATTTTCAATATACATACTGTATCACTGCCAGAATGGGGTGGGGTTTTCTGTTTTTATAAAAACAAATCTCAGAGAGATTTGGCAATTTTTTAATCCAAGTATTACTGAAAATTGTTACACATATCATAAATAAAGTGTATCCATTGTCCATATCCATCTTACATTTGCATCAGCTGAAAAAGGATTAATTCTATCCAATTGTATTTTTCCACACTTCAATAAACCAAATCAAGGCCATAAAAGAAACACAACTCTAAAATGCAAGGTACGTGCCCAAGAATCATTCAGAACTAAAAAGAAAAAGAAATTTGGGTTGTGAGAGTTAATCCAGGTATTATATAGAAAAATATATGGAGAGAAAGGAAGGGACAAGAAAACAACCAAAAGAAGTTCTTTAATCAACTGAAAAGGTATCAAGTTGTAAGGTCCAGATTAAAATTACTTAATGGACCAAATATACTACTGTCAATGTATAAAGCTGCTTTTGCCAAAGTTACAGAAGAGCACTTCCAGAGTAGAGTAAATGTGAAAGATGACTGATGAGTACAGGAAAATTCCTACTTCATTATTAAAACACAACTTAAGACAAGGCAAGGGCCAATCACGGAAAATATTTTCATACGCAAAGATTCGCTTTGTTTACACATTTTATCTCATAACTGTTAAATTTGTTTCCTTGCCACCAAAAATACAGGTTCTCCTGTTCTAGTTGCTACAATTCAGCTCATTCAGGTATTCTGGCCAGGTTACAAAATTAAGATTTATGTTGGCTCACATAACCCTCTTCATTAGCTGTACTACCTTGCATTCAAAACAAACCATAGTCTAACCCAAACCTTGGAAAGGAAAGAAATATGTTAAGTAGTAAATATCCTCTCTCTCATCTATTCTTGGAGTATGAAATAACCTGCATCCTTAATTCTGTGATCTACTCAAATTTCATGTCAAGCAACGTAAGATCTAATATATCAGACTGACAAAGAATGTTTTTTAACATGAAACTATTGGCAACATTAAAATGAGGAAAATTTCTCCTCCTTTATCCTCCTAATACTTTCGTACATAGTCATACAGACATTAACAGACAAGAAAAGCTTACTTGAAATCTCTGTTACTATCTTGCAAAGGATGTAACAGTAATAAACAAATCGCATCTGCAACATAAATGCATCTTGCTGGACCCTCTACAGTCTCTTGGTAAGGGATTTAGAACAGGTATAGATGGATCATTGAATCATAGAATCTTTGGGTTGGAAGGACCTTTAAAGACCATCTAGTTCAACCCCCCTGCAGTGAGCAGGGACATCTTCAACTAGATCAGGTTGCTCAGAGCCCCATCCAACCTGACCTGGAATGTTGCCAGGGATGGGGCATCTACCACCTCTCTGGGCAACCTGTGCCATTGTTTCACCACCCTCATCATGAAACATTTCTTCTTCAGATCTAGCCTAAATTGACCCTCTTCGAGTTTAAAACCATTACTCCTTGTTCTATCACAACAAGCCCTGCCAAAAAGTCTGTCGCCATCTTTCTTATAGGCCTCCTTTTAAGCACTGTAAAAAATGTGAATCACAACTAGAAGCAGTCACCTTCTTCTCAGCTTGCCTGAAAGAGGAAATTTAATTTGTTTTCATCTTCGTCCTTACGTTTTCCTACCTGTTTTAGTTGAATGGGGTAGAAATAAGGTGATTGTATGTGATGGAAAGAAAACAGTTTACTGAATCATTTCAGTTATCTAACAGTCTAAATGAATGGCTGCATCAGAAATGAGGAGTGAAAAAACCCATAAAAAACTTGTTCATAATGAATAGGCTTTTAAACATTTGGTTCTACTGTAGAAGATATTCTAGTTTTGAATACTGTCTCCAGACCTGCAAATTCCTTCTCCATAACATGAGTTAAAATACCGTGAACACTTGCATGTCAAGAAACATCTTTCACTAATATTCAAGACTATTAAAAAATTTGACAAGAAGGTTTTCATAGTTGTGCCAAACTGTGCCCTTAGAAATAAAAACATGTAGCATAGAAGAAATGTGTTCTCAACTCCAAGATTTCCAAGCCTGTAAAAACTTCACCAAGGGTGTAATTATTTCAGTGGAAACTTGCCACAATGAGTACTAAAAACACTGATGGTGATGACAGAACTTCCTCAACCATTTCAATAAAAAGCAATGAAAATGAGATTCCATTTAACAATTTGCAAGTCACAAACTTTTGAGTATTAAAATTATCCAAACTGTAAACAACATGCACTTTTGGGGAACTGCAATCATTTTTTTATAGAGCATGAATTCAGAAATGCCAAGTTTTGTCATTAAAGAACAAGAATTCATTGTTAAACCACACCGACAATCTGCCAAATACAGTGCAATTTCAGTGCCTGCCTGAGAACATTCTACTGATTAAATTTTATTGTCATTTTAATTTCTCCCTTTTTCAAACCATCCTTTCAGAAAAAATACAACGTCAAACAATCAACACATATAATTGAAGATAATGAGAAAGCAGTAAAATCCAGTCACCACTCGCGTGTATCAATCCCCTTGTGGCAATGACATACACGCACAAAATTTGTGCAGCTGGCCTGCTATGTGCTGCAAAACTGCTTCTCCTGGATTGCAAACATTTAGAGAAACCTCTCCATAGATTCCCCCCGCAAAACAATCAAAGGCAGGCTGAAATGGAGTACAGCCACACTCACATAGAGAGGAAAGGTACACTACACTGTTTCTCAGATAAAACACTTCCCATTCGCTCTGTGAGGTAAGAATATGAAAAACTGATTGCAGACTTCAGGGCCCTAATAGCTAATACAAAAGTAATACACTATTCCAGTAAAGCGTAATTGGAACAGTCCTGGGAATGTTACTCACAGCTGTGAATGCTAGTTTGATGTTTCAGCAAGGAGGTAGCACAGCCAGTTACAGTGGGTGAGAATTTATTTTAATCTAGATTCTCAGCATGTACAAGGACCTGGCACTATTTAACTCCTTTTAATTTTGATTCTTTCTTTGTTTTGTTGAGGGATATGAAAAGGGTACATATTACCAGAACAATGGTCATTGAATAGCACTTGTATTCCTATTTACAACAAATACTAATTGAAAGATTTCACTTCTTTTCCAACTAGCACTCTATAAAATTAAAGCTCTTTTGTTAAGCTCCATAACAATTACTCTCTCTCCCTCTCTCCCTAACAGGCCATGTTTCACTCATTAGAAGATAGCTCCAGTCAAACCACCATGGGGACTGTAGAGAAATTTTACCTCCTCCCTTTTTACTAGACAACTGGAAGGATCATAAACTCCAACAATTTAAACAGAAGGCACCATGAGCAGGTGAGGGGTGCTGTTCCACTTGGAGTTAATTGCTGTAATAAAGCCAACTAAAGAAAAATAACCACGGGAAAGAAATAAAGAGCCTATGTTCACCAAGACAGCTTCCCTCTATATGCATTTGTGCAACACCATGATATGTTTGATGTCTGCATTCTTGAAACTCTCTCTACATTAAAGAGTCCTAAGTACTCTTTTACAATATTCTGAATTCACCCGCCTCCACCTATGATGCACACAAAATGTGAAATAACAGCAGAAATAAAAGCAGCAAAACCAATGTCATCATTTAAAGGAAGCCACAAGAGTACGATCTTACTCCATCAGTCAACCACTGTAGTGGTTACTATATCTGGAAAGTCTATGTAAAAGACTATTACCCTGATACAAAAGGATGTTTCTACCCTTTCTATGTTCAGTTTACATAGGGTGGTTTGTTTTTTTTTTAACTCCACAACACAAGGCAGTAAAACCTTTTATTTCTCAGCTTACAGCTAGCCTTTTTATTACACAAGAAATCAAAATATGATGACCAATTTAAAGAAGCAGCCCACAAGATTTTTGCTTATGAAATTAAGGTAATCTCACTCGCTGAGAGAAGCAAAATTTCAGGATGGATAGGCAAAATATTACGTTTTCTTATATCAGTATGAACGACACTGTCTTGCCAAGAATTCCAATTGTTAACCAAATCTCTTTTCAGCCAGATTCCCAGAAAATGCTTGCACAGTCAAATATTTGGGCACAAACAATTAGATACTGGAAATCTTATAAGGCAGATGGTTTTATGAGATTTCCAGACTAAGTCAGTTTGTATAAATATCATGGGTTTATTTGGAACCAGATCCAAACCAAAACTCCAAACAATTTAATCATGACTATTTTAGTCACACATAACACTAAACAAACAATTAAGCCTTGGAGATATACGAACATTCTTGCTCTGTGATTTCGTGTTGCCATAGATAAAAGATTATAAAACTTACTGCACATTTGTGCATAGGAATGTAATCAGACTTATTAACATACATGTATATTTATTTGTTTGTAGTTAGACTTCATCAGAAGCACAGCATCAATTTAGTGTTAAAAAGTAATAAAAGAAATGGTTTGAACTACAATTTTTCAGATGCTAAGTGTTTCACAAATTGGCACATGAAGTTGATTACATTGTTTCTATCTTGTTGACAAGTTTACTTTGAAGTAACAGACACTGACATACATAAAAAGATGGAAAGAATTACATCGCTGATGGCTACCAGTTAAGTTTGCAAAACACTTTCTAAATTAGTTTTCACTTTTACATGATCACTAACATTCACCTTTTTCACTTAATTTTTTTAGTAGAATGACTGAAATTAATTCAAGAGTTAGAGGTTCTGGAGAATGAGAGGCTGACCACCAACAAATCTTTCCATGTTTAAACAAACTTTCAGCATATACTCCCACAGCAGTAACTCAAAAGCATCTGAAACTCAAAAAGTTTATCTGCTGCAGTATGTTTTCCTTAAGGAATTCTGCTAAGTGTAAAATACATTTTCTATGACATTTGCAACACAAAGTGTGATTAAGTTGGCAGCTACATAGCGACACAGATTTGTATGCAGGCACACAGGGAGATGCATACACTTACCTTTCTGAATTTAGGGTTTTAAAATCCTTACTTCTATGTGCTGCACAACATAAAGAGTAAGTACGGATTCTTCTTTGTTTTTCCCTTTCTTTGTTTTTTTTTTTCCCTTTTAAAGCATCAGATACAAATTAAATAAAACACAAAATCTATACTACTTGCAAATATGACATCAGGACATTTAATCACAGGCAAAAAAAAAAAAATAGAAAGGTGAATTTGTCAAAGTTCTTAACTTAGATGATTTCATGAAAAAGCCCATGCCTTCAGGTTTTACATTTCTATTTCACACACATCTAAAAGTGTGTTTGTTCTTCTATACAATCAGTATATAAAATCAATTCATATACACTCAATACAGTAAAATAAAGTATTCTATCTACAAACCCTGTTTTTGTCTTGCATGGAAAAAACACTTTCTGTTCCTTCCCCCAACTCCCCCTGCCCAAACAACTGAAGGTCAAACTCCACCTTTTTCAACCCCCTGCTCCATTTTCAGATCTGTGAAGTTCTAAGGAAAGGAAAGGCCAAGAAAAGTCTATACAATAGTCTATACTCTCTTTTTCAGACCTAAAAAGACTGTAAACATAGCCCCAGTACGTTTATTATGACAGTTCTGTCCACTAACAGTTGTTTGAACACTGAATGGCAGAGAGGAAACTGGAAATACAAAAAGCGGAACCGAACGTGACCATACAGGCAGGCTATCATGACTTTGCAACCCTCCCTCATCAAGTATCTCACACTGGTGTCAGAAAACAGAAGATGCTGAGAAAGCTAAGTCCACATTGTTGGTGGAACCTTTCTGGTGTTACGCAGTTTTCATCAGTTACATAAAACTAATCACTTGAGTTTTTTGGTTTGGGTCTTTTTGTTTTGTTTTGTTTTGCATTCTAGTGCTAAGGCTCTGACCAGAGATGATAGACAACTCAAGGAGGCTTTAAAATTTTACCTTGCAAAGAACTTCGGTCCACATAAATGGCAGTAGTTACCTTTACTTTCACAAGGAATTAGGGTTTGGGGTTATCTTAATACATTCTTAATTTTCTTCATTAGTGCTATTCTTGACTGCAAAATAGAAATCTGCTTGTAGGTATATACCCATACCTTCATAGGACCATTTGTAATTTTATTTAAGTGTTTTAGAACCAGTGACTTGTGAGTGGCAGTATATCTTTACACTTTAAGTACAGGGAGATATTCAAACAAAATGAACAATGCAACTCTTGTAGGCAAGTCCTCTTAGGGGAGCAAAGGGAAATACATAGGCAGTACTTTAGTACAGCCTGACAACATTTCACTAAAACGGAAGGCACATTAAAAGTAAACACTTGAGAGGAATCAGCTAACTGGACTAAGCAACACTTAACTAAAGAATTTTGGGAGATGCATACCATTATTTGACACAAAGACATGGTAAAAGCAAGTCTCTCACACTACAGTAGCAAACATATAGAATATATTCTAACATAGCAAGACACCATTAGCACTGCACTAAGTGGAAAACATTACATACCATGTTAAAGGGTTTATTCAAACTTTGAGTCAATGAGTGTCTAACAAGAATATTCAGTTACTGAGAAGAAACCCCAAAGCTGATGAAAGCACTGTGATGGGTACCATATGCCTTGAATCTGCAGGTGGATTAATACATGACACAGGCATCCTCTAAAGTTGTCTTCCTTCCCACTGCACAATGGGTGCTGTAACTTTGGTGGTGACACAGCACATAGAGAAGATAACTTCCATAGTAAAAATGGTGCTAAAATCATTATCTCGACAGAACAATTTCCAGGCTCCTCCATGATCAGCTCGTTTCTATTTGCTGGAAATGCTATTTGCTTCTTTCTCAACTGAGAGCGCAAAATTTAAACCTAAAGCAACTTTCATTTCTGCTGAAAAAAATCGAATAAAAATTACATGCTTTGACATTTCCTAATATTCCTAACAATTTCCTAATACACATAAATGTTTTTTCAGTAGTGTGTGAAATTCTGGTTAGTGATGAAGATCCAAATTTACTTATGAGAAATTTTTGAAGCTCGAAAAGGGTTAGTCCAAAACTTTTGGGAGGTAAGGAAAAGGTCATATTGACTACATAGGACAGGTTTTTTAGCAATCTGTATTTGACGTTCATTTTAATGGTATCAATGGGAGTTTTATCATCAACAAAGTAAGCAGATCCAAGTCTACTAAAAATTAGACAAAAATGAAACAGATGGGGGGGGAAAAAAGTGTTCTCAATAAATGCAAAGATGCATTAAAAAAACAAAAGATGATAACTGCAAACCAGGTGTAGATGCATCCCAAACATAGGTGCACAAAGTTTCCTCTTGGTTTTACAAAACACTGCTGAGCTGTGTGGAGCTTCACAGGATGTCAATCAAGACAAAAAAATTCTTCTGTCATAAAAGGAAGAATACAAAGAGAACACCAAATGAAAAAGCAGGGAAAACATCTGTATTAACAATTTCAAGAATCGCAGCAGATTAATTTTACTCATCTGCCAAGAGTTACCTGAAATGTAATGGTGCACTTAAACTGAGAAACTACCCAACACTACGACTTCTCTTGAAACTGCTACTTGGTGATTCTTCCTGAGATCCCCACCTACTGTACCATGCATTAAATAATGACAGCAAAACAAAAATATTATAGTAGAAGAGATTTTTTAATGACAAGAGAAAACTAATGAAAGCTGTACTGTATCAATATCAGGAAAGTAGTATAGCAGTAAGACCAAATACAGGAAACAAAAATCAAATTGCATTAAAACAAGGGATCATTCTCCTACCACAGCACAACAAAAGACTTATTTTACTTCTGTTTGGCCAACTTTAAACCAATATATTTCCTGTGATTTAACAAAATTTCTTTGAATTCATTCAAATTAAAATTAAGGTAGAGCCAAGGCCATTGGTTTAAGAAGAACAAAGGATGTAGTGTGAAATAGCAAGATTTGTACTTCAGCAGGTAGATGTCTGACTAAATTTGCACTCAAGACAAACAAAAGCTTGCAAAGCACTAATTTAAGTAAAGGAGAAAACTTACTTCACATTCAGAACTATTGCTTCCAGCTTTTTAATTTCTACTGTCTAACTTCAGCCACACCAGATAACTACACTGAATTAAATCACGATCATCATAAAAACCAGTTTTCTATTATGTTACCTGTCACTAGCACAGTTACTTGTTGCTGTCCAGTCATGCTGAGGGTTGACTAGGATGCCCCAAGAGAGGAACACAGAGGTTGGGGTGAGAGTGCCAACTACCAGCTGCAGAGGCTTTTGAGTCTTAGTCCGACCTACATAAGAAACATAAAATTCCAGTTACAACTTAGTTTCTCTCTCCTGCATTATATAGGGGAAAGTTTTTGCAGTTGGATAATAAAGTAAATGAAGACGTACTTCTAAATTTGAAGGGAAAGGTACAACAGTTCTCCCTCTTTTTCATGGTCACCATTTCTAATGTATGATTTAAAAAAGGGGGCAGAGGCAGAGTGTGTAATCTGTTCATTGGCTTCTTGTTGAGGCAAGTGAAACATCTGCAAGGAAGGGAGACTGTTCCTTCTCTGAAGCCAACTGAGCAAGAACACAGGAAAGAAATGCAAAAGTTGGCATAAAGGAAGGGATGATGCAGCTAGCAGGCAGCTGGAGCACAGACTAGGAGACTGCTTTAGAAAGCAGACATCAGACACACAAGCCTCAGAAAGACGATTTTTTTAGGTCCCCTCTGGACTTACACAGCATGTATTTCAACCTAGGAAGAAAGTGGAAGACTTTCAATAAACCATTGATCTAAGGGTTATATTTTTCACTGCTGTGAAACAGATCTGGCTAACTTTCTTTTCATGCCTGTTGAACCCTAATATCTCTTCACTTAACAAGACCCAATGAATGTCTGATTTGTACTTTCAACCAATGCATGCATGTACATTTAGAAACGTTAACTGTGTGGGTTTTTACTTTCTATTGATGAAGAATATGTCGCCACAAATACCCCACAAGCAAAAAAACCCACTCTCTACCCTTAAGAGGAAGTACGACATGCTTTGAAATACCATGGAACATATGCTACTTCCACAAGGGCAAATGTCTGAATAATATTCTTGTTTTCTAGACCAGTTCCTATACTCTCCATTTTTAAAGAAAAACCTAAAACAAACAGCTTGATCATTCACTAAACTATCTGGCAAATCTGCTATCTATAGCAAAATCCCTTTCTTGATAATTTTTTGAGGAAATTGATATGTGAGTTTGAAGGAAAATTAAAAACAAGCTGTCATACAACTTGAAATCATACTGGTTTTTGGGAGGATCTACATATGATTTTGAATATGACTTTTATTATGCCATTAGTTCCCAGTTAGAGACTGCAATGATTTATACACTGTAAAATTGGGAATTACCTTAGTGCTCATCTATATTATCTATATGAATACAAACCATACAACTCTTCTGTATTAATCACTACAGTGTGTCTTCTAGAAATGTTATCAGTCTTAATTTGTAAATTTTGAATTGCAGCAAATCAGACTCCACCACAATTCTTGGTAATGTGTCCAGTTTAATTATTCTCACTACTAAAAAGATTTGCCATATATCTAGCTAGCATTACACCAACAGCTGTTCTTATACCTTTGTCTGCTGGGCTGAAAAGTCAATTATCTGAATCTTGTTCCACAAATCAGTTCCTGCAGACTGTAGGTACAAAAATTCATAATGTCCAAACAGTGCATTGGGCATTTTTTTTGTTTTGTGTTTTTTGATATATGTATGTTGCATCTGAAAGGTAAATCACTTTTCAAAATCTTTCCAGATATACTGTTTCACTGGCCAAGAGCAAGAAGAAATTAATCCCAAGCAGTTACCAGGAAGAAGAAAAAAACTCATATAATAAGATCTGAAACTATAAACATATTCATATATACTATCAGTTTATTCTTTGCAACAGTACAGTGATCCTGAGTCATCTCCATATTAAAGGAATTAAAACCTAACAATATTAATGACATGATTAAGGTAATATAGAGAGTCTTTAGAAGAGGCAAGAATCAAATTTAAAATTCTGCTCTGCTATGTATAGTTTAAGCTAGAAACACCCCTCTTTCCTTAAGTTTTTGCATCAGCAAACTTGGTAGTAGTACTGATTTGCAGATATACACACACACAAGATACCATTTCCAATGAGAAACAAAGAGCATTAACATGTCCATGGATGAAGGAATCCTTAGTAGTAGTAGTTTGGGAAGAGTAACTTTTACCTTTTTTGCATGCATTTGTGACCTCTTTAAATATCAGAAATCAGTATTCTACATATCAAATCTCATTTGTAAGAGTTTTTTACAACAATGTATTGCCTTAAAATGTATTGCCTAAAAAAATGTATTACTTACCTTGCTCTCACCAGAAAAGCTACCTGTCAGCTGCTGCCATTTCACTGTAGTCCTTAAGCAAAATCTCAGGGACTCATTTGAAAATACTTGGTTTAAATGGGGGAACACTGTGCTCTGGAGGCTTTGTAAAATAAACTCTGCTTTGGTAGCATAATAAAACGGGAAGGTCTGAAAGAATTTTCAGAATTATTTGTTTCAAATGAAAAAATGGTTTATACTGAGAAAATATAATAAATCTTTAGGTATTTCTTCATATTTTGAACAACACATGTGTGACTAGTTACTGTCTAGGAAATACTGTCCCATGTATGTAATTTGTGCACCCCAGTCAGAGACCTACAGTTAAAAACACCTTTTCAGAGAAACCCAGTAAAAGATTCTGTCTTCCTTTAATTTACTTTAAGAAAGAGATGCAGGAACGGTAAAATACCTGAACAAGATTTCTTGTTATTTGAAACACGTGCTGGTCTTACCGAAACCAAATACCTTGGCTCTGCATCTGTAAACGAAGAAAGCAGCAATTAGTACAGCCATGCTACTTATTTGAGAAAGGGATTAACCTATAATTCATAAGAAAAAGTCCAATATTCAATGAATGCTTGACACATTATCCAATTTTTGTGATTTTTCAGCATGCTTGCTTTAAGCTTTATTCACCAATCATTCAGAAATATCCTAGCCATTAGGACAAAATAATACACCCATTCACAGAAGATTTGGCAATTCTTTTTGACTGAGTCACAACAAATAGGTGAACATGGGCAGGACGTACATGTAACGATTCAATGCAAACATTACTTGGGAAGTGAAGGGGAACAAAAACCCAGATGAAGAGGAAGAGGTGATGGCAACATAAAAAAGTAAAACAGGTAAAGTTATGAGAGGGCAAAGCCTGAAGAGTACAACCAGAGATATCTGGTCTCCTGACAGCATTCTGGCCTGTATCAGAAATAGTGTGGCCAGCAGGAGTAGGGAAGTGATCGTGCCCCTGTACTCGGCACTGGTGAGGCTGCATCTCGAATACTGGGTTAAATTTTGGGCCCCTCACTACAAGAAGGACATTGAGGTGCTGGAGCATGTCCAGAGAAGAGCAACGAAGCTGGTGAGGGGTCTGGAGAACAAGTCTTGCATGATTTAGTATCAGTCTATTGGGGTATGTTTAGTCTGGAGAAGAGGAGGCTGAAGGGAGACCTTATTGCTCTCTACAACTACCTGAAAGGGGGTTGTGGTGACGTGGGTGTTGGTCTCTTCTCCCAACTAACTGGTGATAGGACAAGAGGAAATGGCCTCAAGGTGCATCAGGGGAGGTTTAGATTGGATATTAGGGAAAATGTCTTTACTGAGAGAGTGGTGAAGCATTGGAACAGGCTGCCCAGGGAGGTGGTAGTCACCATCACTGGAGGTGTTCAAAAAACGTGTAGACGTGGCACTTTGGGACATGGCTTAGTGGGCATGGTGGTGTTGGGTTGATGGTTGGACTTGATGATCTTAAAGGTCTTTTCCAACCTTAATGATTCTGTGATTCTTTTAAAGCATACAAGAACTGCAGCCATTCTAACAGATGCAGAGTCATCACTACCTGGGTGTCCATTGTGAAGCAGCTTGGAAAACTTCTGGAAACACTAGTCTTCATAGGAAATAATGAAATTAAGCAGACCAAGTTTTACACTAACTCTAACACATTTAAGAGACATTTGATGCAGTTTGGATGACACAAGCACACATGGTAAGAGGCCACAAGTTCAGATATATTCATGTTTCTGGCAGCGAAAGGCAGATAACTTCACCCTGCAACTTAAAATAATAAGTTGTTTTGATTAAAATAATGCTGAAATGGTGATTTTAGTTTGGAGAACTCATCTTCAGAAAGAAGATTTTTCCCTTACTCTTGACAGCATACGTCACAGATTTCTGCCCTTCTTAATTATTTAAAACCAAGCTCTATTCTCATCAAACTGCAACACTAGAAAAGAAGTCATAGGAGCTTCCAAAGAGATATACAGAATTCATCTCACCATATACTGATCAAAACTACTTTAGCTACAGGTTTTTAAAAGAAGCATTATTGTGTGTAAACTTCTTATTCTAGTTTAGATACATTTATCTAAATATGTATCTACAGATGAGAAAGTGACTTTCCTGCAGATCTCAGTGTAACAGATACCTTGGGGTCTACCAATTAAACAGAACCACTAAGAAATCATTCCATTTTCTCTTATGTCCAGATTTCTGTAAGGAGAGAGGAAGGAAAACCAGTACTGAATAAATCAAAAGCTTGTTGTGCTACTTAAAAGGCTGTGCCAGTGTGGGGAAAACCACTCTAACTTAACTTCACTTATTCTATGCATTTAAGTCACTGGAAACCAATACTATGGGTGTAATTTAATTGTTGAATTACTGTTTTTAAGTGGGCTTCAACTGTACCAAATTTAAACATAACTAAGATGAGCACTGAAAACAGCTGCTCAAAGCAGTGTGGGAAAAAAAAGGGTTAGTTAAAAAGAAAGATCAATGCCAAATTGCAAATATATCTTCATTTATAAAATATCCTTTTTAATATTTAGGGCAGCACACAGTTCTTCTGGGATCTATGTAATCATCTGGACGTTTTCTGTACTGAGACCTAAAACCAGAAATAGGTGACACTTAAATACTTTGTTTCCCCTACACTTTAATCCCAGTTTTCTCCTATGCATTCAAGCCCACTTGTGAGATTGTTGTAACTCTCTAAAAGTATTAAGCAACCTTAACTTCAACAAAATTAGTTTCAAGCATCACCTTGAAAGCTCATGAACTATAAAGTCAGTCTTCAAAATAGCAAAAACATATGTTTTCATCAACAAAATGCCCAAAGATTGTGAAAATTATCCAAATAGTTTGAAACAGCTAGTTTTGCCTTGCTACATCACTGGAAAAATTCATTCTGGCTAAAGTTTGAAATGACATGTGCGGCAGTATAGAAATAGATACTCTGTTAAACAGAATGTGGTAATAAACAAAGACTGTAAATTTCTCCCCACACATCTCAAAGCTACAAACCCTGGTATTTATCAGGAATTGTTAGTTCTAACAGGCGTTTTTGCTCTATAACAAAGTG
>NW_010539721.1:107459-114121 GCF_000687285.1 Phaethon lepturus | reverse complement strand
AGCAGGAATATTTTCTGCTGGGTGCTGTTCATTAAGCTTTTTTTGTGGATTTAGCAAATGTTGACTTAATAAAGAACACAACACATCCCCAATCCATAAAAGGAATATACATAATATATTATCTATATTTATTATATATATATAATATACAATCCATAAAAGGAAGTATTTAGGAAAACACACTAAAGTAGATGTTGAGAGAGCTCTGCTATAGAACAGGCAAATTTTAAAAGTACCACTTGTCTGGTTTAGAACCACTGAATTTAAGACAGTATTATGATCATTATAACTAAAATCAGAATTTGAAGTGATCAAAGGAGTATACACAATACCTGGGATACAACATTAAAATTCAGTTCTAAACTTAACTAAAAATATATCTTAATTTAGAAAGATAATTTGCCATTCCTGAGCAAAATCACCCACAGTACCACATAGGTGTTTAGCAGCAGCTATAGTTCAACTTAAATTCATCTGTTTGATGCACAGTATCTAAGCATGCATGGACTGAAAAACACAGACCTTGAAATGCTTCTATTCTGGACAGAGGTACATTCTATAGCCAAGGAAACTGAAACCAATAAAGGAGGACAGCTTGCTCAATCTTGTGTAATGAGCCCTGATTCAGGTTTAGAAATGGGAGCTCGCTCTTAGTCTTCCACTGCAATTTAACATTTCCGTTACTAAGTTCAGAAAGCCACTGAGTTTTCACACCGATTCAGTCCCCTTGCTGAGAAATGTATGTATCAGTCATCATCACAACATGGAAATCATCTGATGCTACTACAACTCAATTCATTTTCAGGGGCTTAAAACTTTGCCTCACTCATGTATTAAACTCTATCAAGTTGCAAGAACTATTTATGATCGGCTGTGTTCCTTTATGATGCCTATATATGCATAATTCACTCTAGAGATCCATGTCTATAAGAAGCAAGAACCTTGGGGAGAGGAGAGTAACCTGGGAGGAGAAAAAGAAAATGCTGTGAAATACTGAAACCTAAATAAAACCATAATTTAGCTTGTGCTACTTCATCTTATTGCTTAAGGAATAAATTAAATTGCTGAAATTAAATTGCAGCAGAAAGGTGACCATCAGACCCATAAAAATATGGGGTTCTGACTGTGTGCCATTATGATTCGTAGAAAATATCAACTATGTACACTGAAATATATTTAAAAAGAGAAGTGCATTTCTAATGACTTTAAATAAAAGCAAATCAAATCACGGACTATTGACAATCCTGTTTATAGCTGAATATTTCTCATCTTGTATGAACTCTGTTTAGTAATAAAATGATAGTTACATAATTAAGGTTAACATTCAAATATTTGGACACAGATCCACAAATCCAGCATCTGCCACCAGAAATAATTTCAACATACATGCATATAATACAGATGCAAGACACAGATCTTTCTGTCTCTCAGCTTGTAAGGGTCCAGATTCTCATAAATGAAGGATACCTACAGAACAATGTAAACTTTAACTTAAAATTCAGTTTGAAATACATTTGCAAATTTGCTATTAAAATCTTCATGGTTCCTTGCTGCATTCTTGAAGGGCTGCAACTGTAAGACTAAACATAATAAATCCACTTGTTCGAACCTGATACTGCCTAGCCCCTTTATTAAGGTTGGAATGACAAATGTCATGGCTAAGATCTCCTTTCAGCTGGCACACAACTATTTCTTTATAAACCCCTTGAAGTTAAAAATCAGAAAATAAAGTCCAAATAGTGACCACCTTCAATTCTTTAGCCACAAAGTACTACAGGATAATGCCCAGATGTACAAGAAAAGTGCTAGTCAACAAATCCATGCCTAATTCTTGGTGTTATAGTTCCCCCAACATGGGTTGTTTTGACAATTCAGTTGAGAGGTGCCAATACGACATCATAATTGTTCTTTCAAGTTTAAATATCCACAGCTGAATAAAGCAATGCCACTTTGGTCCAAAGCACAACACTCCTGCAGGCATGTACACCTAACCAAATTATTTTTGCAGCAGGAGGGAAGACTAGTCACAGACTTGAGGCACTAGGATTTGTAAAGCAATAGTATTTGTGTCTATAGCATTTGATACATACCTTAGACATATGCATATATGTTCAGTCCATATTCTTACACCCTTTCCTCCCACTTCTCAAAAACATTAGACAAAAGCATTCAGTCATCTTGTTTTAGCTTTTAAATACCAGGGCTACTACAGCTCAATGAACCAATTAGATGAAATACTTTTCTGAACTCCTTCAATTACTCAGTATTTTTTCATCTGGACAGCCTGAAAGACACATACACTACATGTACACACAGGTATGTCTACAATTTACCACAGAAGAAACATTTCAAAGATTGCAAATTTGCACAGGAGTAAACCAGCACTTTGGTGTCATTATGTCCTGGTTTCAGTCGGGATAGAGTTAATCTTCTTCACAGAAGCTAGTATGAGACTATGTATTGGATTTGGGATGAGAAAACGTCGGTAACACACTGATGTTTCGGGTTGTTGCTGAGCAGTCAAGGATGGTCCAGCTTCTCGTGCTGACCTGCCAGCAAGAAGGCTGGGGGTGCACAGGAAGCTGGGAGGGGGCACAGCCAGGACAGCTGACCCAGGCTGGCTAAAGGCATATTCCATACTGTATGACATCATGCTCGGTATATAAAGCTGGGACAAAGAAGAAGGAGGAAGGGGTGGGGGAACGTTCAGAGTTATGGCATCTCTCTTCCCAAGAAATCATTACGTGTGATGGAGCCCTGCTTCCCTGGAGATGGCTGAACACCTGCCTGTCGATGGGAAGTGTTGAATGAATTCCTTGGTTTGCTCTGCTTGTGTGAGCATTTTTTTTCTTTACCTATTAAATTGTCTTTATCTCAAATCATGAGTTTTCTCACTTTTACTCTTCTGACTCTCTCCCCCATACCACTGTGGGGGAGTGTGCAAGCAGCTGTGTGGTGCTTAGTTGCTGGCTGGGGGTAAACCAGGTCACATTATAAAAAAAAAAACAATGGTTTGACTAAGATTATGTGATATTAATGATATAAAACTATTAAAAGAAAGAAAATTCTATTATCCACCTTAACAGCTTCAGGAGACAACCAGAATATAACATAAATATATGCCACTGACACATCAAGCTAATATAGAACACTTACTTCCATATGCCATAAGCTAGCTATCAAATCTGTGGCAGCAGGCAACTAACATGCACCACAAAATACTGGCAAATTCTCCTTATGTTCAAGCACATTATTTTAATTCAGTTCAGGGTTCAGCCAATACAGAAATGCAGTTGGAAGGAAAACAATGTAAGAATGAACTGATTAAGGAACTTTGAATAAATGTAAAGATAAAGTGTTACAATGCATCACAGACCAGCAGATTCAGAAATCAAAACAAACTATTTTTCAGCTTCAGGGCACAACTGCCTAATCTGAATTTAAGGACTGCTAAAGACTTACTACGGGATGTTGTTAAGGGCAAAGGCCAAAGGTGGAGAAAGGGAAGGATCAAAGTGTTTTGGTGGTGTAACAAGCATGGGAAAAGATAGAGAAGGGGGACAAAGGGGCTGGTGTGAATGAATGTGCCGCCCATCAGCACGCTTACCTAGCCAAAGGTGCAGCTGTTGACCTCTCCTCAGTCCTCCAGTCCACTAGGCTCAGCTAACAGTAGCAATAAGAATCTGGGTTTTGGTAAGTTATTAGGAAGCAACATACTTCTTCATTAAAGTTCACATTATTTAGCATCTTGAAACGCATGTGGTTAATACATATGCATATTTCTGGGAATTGATCAGATATAAGAAACTGCACAGCAAGATCTTATAGCTAAGCACTGCTCTAGCACACATTCCTGAATTACACTTTCTAAAATGTGTTCAAGGTGGTACTAGAACTATGCATGCAAAATATTTAACTACACACGTGCAAAATTCACCCATCACTTACAGTTGTTATAAAGCAGGATTGCCAATACATTCTCCTCTTACACTGTACAATCTGGTTCAGGTAAAGGAAAGGCCAAAACATGGCCCAACTCTGAGCTGGTTTTAGAAATTGAAAAGGAAATTAATTTTGTTCACTCTGTTTGCTAATTCCTGTTCATTCTTCCAAAATTTTCCTGTCTCCATGCAATTTTTGAGGCAACAGTATCAACAAATTCAAGGAGGATGACTTGCAACCTTCCCAACCAAGTTAGAAAAAACTAGCATAAATTTCTCAAGGAACTACTCTTTCTTTAAGAGTCATGCAGACTGAACAGATTTAGATAAAGGTTTAAGTCAAGCACAGGACTTTTGGATGGGTCTATTCATGTTACTTATTAGTCTAGCTGAATTTACATTTTGGTATCTTTTGATACAGTCTGAATAGCTTCCATGACCAATAACAATGTTGCTTACTGTCATCTAAGCTCATAAAGTACACTCAGCACAAAATACATCTCATATCCTGATAAAGAGGCATACCTCTTTGAATCAAACTTTGATGCTGCCTCATCACTGTCATTTACCCTTCACTGTGATTCAAATTCATCTATCTAGCAATGCATGAAAATTGCTCAAGAGTTTGTTGCCAGCATGAGCTCATTAGAAGTTCAGGAAATCCAGCAGATCCCTTTTCTCATTGTACATGCCCTCTGCAGGCAGTTCCCAATTCATGGATGTTACACAATTGCTGGCTCAATTATTATTTTAGTTGCAAAAGAAAGGAAAAACAAATATTTTAAGATAGGAATCACTGCAGTGAGGTGCTGAATATTTTAATGGATGAAATGTAGGCGGATGTCACACTTTCTACAAAGCCATATATCTCTCCTGGTAATTCTAGGAAAGATCATTTCCTTATTAATTTCTTTTAAAATATATGCATATTTACACATACAATTTTATAAATTACTAAATCTGCTCACTTCAAGCTTATTGTTAACAGAGTCATAAGAGGTGTGTGACCCAGCAGAAAACATGACAATATATTTCACATTTATCAACAGTGACAGGGTTGGAAATATGGAAGTCATGGGCCTTAGACAGATAGATAGATATTATTGTGTATATTGTGTCATCCATTAAAAAAATAAGTTAGTCATTGCTTCATACCCCATATTCCAGTTCCAATCGGGGACAACTATCCCAAACAGAACACTGATGATGTTGCCCCATTAACAAAACTAGGCATGCAGAGCTAAATCAAGGAAATGTGTGAAAGGCACTTCATTCTGCCATGTAGACGTATACGGTTTGTTAGAAAGGACAAAGGACATTTTAAAAGATTGATGCATTTTAGGGAGGGAATCATGACTTATACGCAAATTCTGTATGTTTTCTTACATTGGCCTAGCTACTATATTAATGAATTACTTTTTTCTTTGAGTTGATTGCATATCTGTACCATTTCACTTACAAACCTTCACTGAAGAGACAATTTTAATACTAATAGAACAAGATCCACATTTGCCTAGATACAGAGATTCCATTATCCTAGATCTAGTCACTCTCTCCAGAGATTATATTCTAAAGTAATGTTCCTTAATCCATTGGGAAAACATACCTTCTAGTAATTAACAAATACCCTTAAATCTCCATTTCTAATCTTTACATTTCAGCTACCAAACCAATTTAAGGTTGTGATCAAAGTCCCTAAATTGATTGGGACAGGTATTCTCGTTTCATGAACCACTAAAACTGACAGGAGAGAAAGAGGCATTAAATTGTATTAGCCTTGGTCTAAATAGGCCACAATGTCTTTTCACATTTAGGAATCACTCCCTTCACATCCTGTTTAGTAAAAGCCACAACCAAGCACTGTTCAGGACAGCCTGTAAAGTTCATCTGCTTTCTGTAAAGTCTGACAAGGAAAGCATGTGAGGACCAAGAAGGAGTTCTCATGTTTTGTACAAACATAGGTGTCCTGATTGTGAAAAATGTGTGGAATCCACTGAAGACCTTTTGCAAAATTTACAGTGGCACTTGAATCACTAGAATATCTAGAACATGGAATAGACAATTTTTTAGTGTGTAGCTTTAAAAACAGATGGTTTTAATATGAAGATGGCATAGTAGGCCAGCTTCATCACACATGAGATGTACTAGGACTACAAAGATAACTCAAGAGTTTTCAGCAATAAGGTCTAGGAGTTTCATATCTTTGGAAAGTATCTTGAGACTATTTTTACTGTCCCTTGTCCTGGTTTCAGTGAGGATAGAGTTAATTTTTTTCATAGAAGCTAGTATGAGACTATGTTTTGGATTTGGGATGAGAAAATGTTAGTAACACACTGATGTTTCGGGTCATTGCTGAACAGTCCAGCTTCTTGTGCTGACCTGCCAGCAAGAAGGCTGGGGGTACACAGGAAGCTGGGAGGGGGCACAACCAGGACAGTTGACCCAGGCTGGCCAAAGGGATATTCCATACTGTATGACATCATGCTCGGTATATAAAGCTGGGACAAAGAAGAAGGAGGAAGGGGTGGGGGAACGTTCAGAGTTATGGCGTCTCTCTTCCCAAGAAACCATTACGTGTGATGGAGCCCTGCTTCCCTGGAGATGGCTGAACACCTGCCTGTCGATGGGAAGTGTTGAACGAATTCCTTGTTTTACTTTGCTTGCGTGCATGGCTTTTGCTTTGCCTATTAAACTGTCTTTATCTGAGACAATGAGTTTTCT
>NW_010539721.1:105456-107428 GCF_000687285.1 Phaethon lepturus | reverse complement strand
TTTTTTGCTTCCGATTCTCTCCTCCATACCACCACTGGGGAGTGTGCGAGCAGCTATGTGGTGCTTAGTTGCTGGCTGGGGTTAAAACACGACATCCTCTACAATACCTTATTTTTTCTAACATCCACATAAAGTGTGTGCTGAGTTGAGTTCTCTGGCTGCCAGAATAAAACCTAACCATTACTCTTGAAACTAAGAACCATTGTGCAATTCCTCCAGTTTATGCCAGTAGTTGGTCCCTGAAACTGTGGGAGGTGCTATCAGTCACCACTGTCTTTTCTTTTTTGCCACACAAGTCACTCTAAAATACAGCCAAATGCACAACGGATGTTTCTTGCTTTAGCTCGTGTTCTCTACACACTTGGAAAGTAGAGTCAAAGCTTCAGTTTAATGTGGTGTTTAATATTAATGAAATAGGAAAAATTATGTACTCTCTGCTTCCAAACTCCACTAAACAAGTCCACAAAGCATATAATCTAACCCTAAATCTCTTAAGTAAAAGCAATAGCTCCAATAAATGTATTGGTAATTGCCCTAAATAAATGCTTGCAACTTGAAGTACATATTGCTATTATGTACTCCTGTAATACAGTTATGCAGGTATTACTTATGCCCAATTCACAGTATTCTACAGAAAATCCAGTACACCATTCTTAGTGAACTGATTCGAAAGATACACATAGGATAAATCAGACACAGCTTAAGTGATGGTTATGAACTCAAACACTGGACTGGTGACAGAATTACAGAGAGATCCCAGGAGTACCAACTCACAAAAAGGAAAAAGTCAACCTTTGCCACAGTGATCTAATGAAAATCTCTAATATCAATTATTCTGTGTCTAATATCTTATTTATTCTTTTTTATTCTGCAGTTTTCAGCCTGGAGCAGACTCCCAGAATTGCCATAACTGACCACATCAAAAAGACAGCAATTGTTACTTCTATGCTTATGCATCTTTTCTTCCCCCTTGTTTTACACCAAGATCACCGGTATTACGATGATGAAGGTAACCCAGATTCATTTCATGCTTGGAAAGATTAAAGAAAGCAACAGAAAAATCCTCAGAGATTGAGCAGATTTCTTAAAAGGTCAAAGCCTGATAAATCAACGTTTTAATCATTTATCAGACAATTCTAACTAATCCAGTTCTACTGTTTTGCTATCCTGCCCATACTGACATAACCCTAAGTCAAAGGGACAACCAAATTCCATTCTTCCTCCCTATACCAGGCAACTGGATATAACATTCTTGATGTGGTTTAATCTCTTCCATACAATAGCTCGTGGAATTCCATTCATAACTTCTGACATAGAAGTTATAGATTATTCTATAACACATGGAACTGGAATAGGTCTTTGCCAGAAAAGGCATAATTTTGATACAAATATTTCTAGCAAAGGGAATCAACCACACAGTTCTCAAAGCTGTTTCATTGCTTCTTGTACTATTTGTTAAAAACATGCACATATTCCTTTTATTCTACTTTATAACTGCAACTTTAGGGAAATCATCCTATTTCATCGGTGATGTGGTCAGTTAGTACAATCTCTTAGTACAATGAAAATCCTCAAAACTAATACCAGTAGCAAACTTTTCCAAACAGCAAGAGCTATTTGTTCTCCTTGAAGGATCTCCTAATTCCACTTTCATCTGAAATTCTTCAAGGCAACTTTAAACAAACACAAAGAAGCCTCAAGCAACTACCAATAAAAACAAAAATTAAGAAACCCAAAGGTTTGTATTCTCCTCACTCTCTCCCCACAATTTATGACAACAGTAGCATACAAAGCAAATATGCCTTACCAAGTTCCGTTGCGTAGTTTTTTCCTTCTGAAGGTAAAGGAATGTACTGATTAGAAAAGAAGTTACTTCCATAACCCAGGACAAAACCTTCTAGTTTGGTGTTTTGACTTGGTCGAAGATACCTCAGGCAAACGGTGTCATCTGTTGCATTGATCTGAACTTTCA
>NW_010539721.1:103820-105425 GCF_000687285.1 Phaethon lepturus | reverse complement strand
AAAGAGTAAAAAAAGAGAAGATCAAAATGTATTATCTTGTAATCACATATTCAGTAATGGAATATGACAACGCAACAATATAGTTCTGTTTTATTTGCTAGTTGGAAGCAACTGAACAATTGCTTAAAGGTGGAGTCTCCTGGAAACTAAGTGTATTTAAAATAAGTAAACTAACAGTCATGTAAAATTGTAGTATCCAACATGTCTGTTTTTCCATTAGTTTAGTATTATCATTAGCTGTAACAACTTCTACAATTGCAGCAGTAGAAAAGTGCATGAAGTAACTGCAAAAAATGCAAGTATTTTTTCCCTTAAAAGCAGGAGTTATAGTAATACGAGCCATCTCTAGGACCCATAGGTGAAAAACGTTCTAAGTTTGACTTCTTTTTTTTTGCTTGTTAGTAAAACATATGAAGTTTTAACATTAAGTTAAGCATAATGAAAAATTAAGGTAGAGGATAAATAGTAACTAGAGCCAAATAAAAATGCTACAATTTTTTTTTTTCCTATTTTAGGCTGGAAATGTAATTTTCTAGTTGGAATTACACCAGGACACCTAACAAACTTATATACTTTACTCAAAATTACCAAGAAACTTTTTTTTAAACATTCATTTTTATGCTTTCCAAGGGAGCAGCACATAAAGCAAGAAACATCTTGTATATCCATCTACAAAAATTTAACTTATAACAACACAGAATGAATTCATAAAGAATAATCGATTTTTTTTAGGCTACAAGAAGGTGTTTTGTCTTCTTTTCATAGGGTAAGGGAGTATTGGCTTTTCTTTCCTTGGCACTTACAATTTTAATATTCCCTTGTCACTGTTAGGCTTATCATATTTTCAGAACCGTTGAATGACAACATTTTAAAAAGAAGTAATGACTTTTCTGCAAACTTACGACACTAGCACTAGAATAGTACATTTTGGGGTATTCTCGTCTCATCTTGAAATATACATTATTATTCCCAACAGATTTTCAGGCCTCTCTCCAATCATGAGGGCTGAAATTTACTTTTCAGAAAAAAAACCCAGAAATTTGCACAAAATTATTTTACTTCAGGAGTTAAATCCTGAAGAAAAACAAGAGATGTACAACCTGTCATTAAATAACAGTGTAGAGTAATACGGATCTTCCTTTTCTTTCTTTCCCTCACTCTAACTTCCTTCCTTTCTCTCTCTCTCTCAGTAACTACAGATTGATACTCAAAGTTTCTTTAGACAAGTACATATTAATTCCCTGGTATCACCCCAGTCTACCCTCCTTTTTTTGTTTTGAGAAATTCTAATAACTAGAGTTGCTGAGAGGCCACAATCCCCAACTTGTGAAGATGATTTAGTAGTACTGTCAAGCACCTACAGTTGTCTGCACACTGAGTGTAAAGACCTAAGCCAAACACTTTATGCCTCTTCCCTTTATAGAAAGAAGGGTGCAAGTAAAACTGATGGAAAACATGTGCCTCCAGTGAGACCCTTCCTTTATCTAAAGACTGATCAAGTAAAAGCACTCAGCCAGGAAACCATCACAATTTTCCAAAGGCAACTCTGCCACGTTCCAGAAGACTGCAAGGCATCTAGAAAACTCAATGCTCTGACATTTTCAG
>NW_010539721.1:85608-103789 GCF_000687285.1 Phaethon lepturus | reverse complement strand
GCGGGGGGGGGGGGGGGGGTAGCAGTTGCTTCCTTATCTGGGAGACATCCTAACTTCTTTTATTTTCAGTATATGAAACTGCTGTGGGTGTACAACTTTGAATACTGACAAGGCTCCTAATAGCAGAAACTAGGAATAAAACCCAACAGACTTCAAACCCTTCCAATCTGCTTAGTAAGACGTGTTCCATCAAAACATCTTATTGACAGTGAACTAAATTGGTTAAAATTATGGAGTCTGCAAAACTCTAACCTAACTTTGGAGAGCTAAGCATAAATGAAAGGATGGTCTCCTTGTTTCCATTGAATATTCATGTCTGAGAAGAAAGCAAGACTTACAGTACTTGATTCAAATACAGGATAATAATTCCATTTCTGAACAAAAATACTTAACCAGACCCAAAATTGGATTTTAAAAAATGTTAGTGAAGATCTATTTTAATTTTAAATTTACAGTAAGTTAACTTTTTTTACACAATTCTTTCTATATATCTCTCAGTTATACGTTACATTAATTTGAAGACCCAATTCTAATTCAAGACTGAATTCAACTGGGTTTGATACCAATTAGATAGATACTGTGTTTTATTCATAAGTAGTCAATTATAGTGACAAGGGGTCTTGATTTTATTTAAGCCTAAAAACTGTCAGTGAAGTTTCTAAAAACAGAAAGTCTAAATGGTGTCGCAAGACAGCAATAGCTTTGAGGTAGGATCCTTTAGACCTTTTCTTTATAGCTAGCACATCAAAACCACCAAGAAAGCTTTTAAACTTAAAGCCAGTTCTAGCAGAACATAAACAGAAATGATGTATTTTTTAAAATAGAGAATAAGGCACAACAGAAGACAAGAAAAGGAGATAAACTGAAACTTAAAAAAAATAAATCCTTGTTCTCCCCATATTGTCTTGACAGGTCCTTTCCCTCCAGTTCACTTTCAAGTACAGGATCCTTTCAGTGATGGCCTGGATGGCAACAAATACTGCAGAGTTCCCACACTGCTTAGGAAATATCTTTCTTTTCCTCTACTTAGAGGCCTAGCTACAGGGTCTGCTCCATGCTCTTCTTAACTATCTGTAAGCTCCTATTTCCTTCTCTCCATGCAGCAGAAATTCCCCTAGCTGAGAGGGCTCAGTCGACCTCAGCAAGGGCGCTCTTCTCCCCTTCCTCTTGAAGGTGCAGCCTGACCCAAAGAGCAGCACAGGGCAAGGCAGACAAATCTTCTTCACTATTACTTAGCTGCACATTTTTAAATGAAAATAACTGGACTAAAGCAACAACACAGATGCTACACTTCATATGACTAAACCACATTCCCTTCCATAGGCTGTGTGCATTCCAGAATCACTGGTATCAACAGATTAATTTTAAGTGGTAAAGCAATAGCTATCAAGCTGACCACTTTCTGGAAGTGTAGGGACAGAAGTGGAGCAACCAAGGCCAACACTGACAAGTTTTTCTATGACAGGAAAGAAAAGTTCCTGAATGAAGTTAGAACACGAGTTTGCTGGGAACTGTAGCTGTTGAGCACGAGCATTTCAAACGGTCCAGAGAGCAAAGGGCTATACAGGAGACAAAACCAAAGAACAATGAGGACAGAAGGAAGCCAGCAAGCACAGAAGGTGCTCTCTGTCATGGCAGAACCACCAATGCATGGTAGATTACTCTTGATACGGACTCTTTGTAAGGAATGATATCACTCCCAAAACCAGGTCAGCGTGCTACTTAGTCATCAGTCAAGCTCTTCTGCCTGCTGACAGATTAGCATTTCAGCACCTTTCCAGGAGCTCTTGCACTTTTCTAACACCTCACTTTTGTGCCCACCCACACACAGTATGCTTCTTCACAACATAAATACAAACACAAAAGTCTGTGAAGCAACCTTCTTTTGTTATAGCTGAGTACATTACGAAGACATAGTTCTTAAAGAGTTAAAAAAAAAGTTACAATGTTCCACACTCAAGGAGGTCATGTGAGTTCAATGGAGACCTGGACCCTTATGAAGAAATTCAAGCATTTCCCGAATCTAAAAGGAAAAGGCAGCTTTGTGCAGAAGACTGTAAGACCAACTCCGCTACACTGGCCAGAATTAAAAACAAATAAAAAACCTCCCATGAAAACATAAAAAAATATGACTCATGTTAAGGTCTACAATGAAGGCCCATGTAGTCACTTGGAATCCTTGGAGCGAGGTATACAGGGAGGACACAGCAGCACAGAGGGGCCCATGCAGCCAGTCAGGGAGAGCTCAACTACCTGCTGCACAGACACTGCCGGTCTAGTCAAGAGAGGGGCAGCCTGGACCAATACAGATTTCAAGGACTTAATATCAATTAGTTTGGTAAATGGGGACTTGCTCTCAGGAGCACATTAGCAAAATAGATTTCACTTGTGTTGATGTCTCAGTATTTTGAACAACTAACAGGGAAATCAGGCATTCCCATTCTGATTAGTATCTCTATCTTGGCCACTACTCAGAGAAACATTCATTAAACATGACTGAATGGATAAGGGAAGTCACAGGAACTTGACTACTATGACACTGTGATAAGAATGCACTTGATTTTGAGAAAATAATTTTTATGGTTTTAGAATACCCTTCCCCGCCCCATCTCCTTGATGAAAGAGTTAAATGATAAACTAGATGCCCTCTAATTCCAGCACAAAGAGATTCTGAAAACACCTTACAAACAGAAAAGAACACTTGCAGGCACAAAGCAAGGCAAGGTTGATTTTTCCTAACTTGTGTTCACTTGTATCAGCTTTTAGCATGTGTTATTGAGACGCCGGTCTTAAGTATTTGCATTTGTACAGTAATTCTTTTAGATTAAGGCCATATCCAAATGAAAGATTCTGGGACCCATAGCTACTTCTGAAAAATAATCTTTCCCTCCTGGCTTGCCAGCAGAAATTCCATGCTGATCTGCAAGTATTCACTTCAACAAAAGTCAACTGATGGCCAAACCCAGCAGCACAAACTGCGCACAGCGTATCTGAACTAAAAGCACTATGTTAAGTGCATCAGACCACTTGCAGTGTTAGAATCACTCCAGGGAAATGACTCTTCACCTGTAAGGGGAAAGACTTGTAAAGAATCAGCTTAATGAATCAGCTGCATCGTGAGGGAACCAGCCAACAATAACTCTTCAGAAAGAAGAAAATAGCTACAAACGGTCTGAAGAATTCAGCTGGGAGCACCACAATTTGGCTAGTTGGAAAAAATAAGTGGTCACGTGTAGGCAACAGGAACCAAGAGCATATAAACATTCAAACTTTAAAAGAATTTGAGTCTAAATTACCGAACTGAAATTCACATCTTTAAAATGTGAAAGCAGCTATGGAATATAGTATACAAAACATTTAGCTGGACACTTGTTGTCCAAGCTTTGGATCCACCAGCAATTATGTGAAGTATTTTCTTTTTCTTATCACTTTAATTAATCATGGAGTAACAGAGGAAGAGAGAAGAGAATTCCTAAGCACTGCTACTATCTCTTATTCATACCAGCTAGTTCTGGCTGATGGTTCATAGTTAGCTACAAGACAGAGAAGTCCAATTTTCAACTTCTATTTTTACAGTAAAAGTTCAAAGCCCTTTGGTTTAGGTCTAACATCCCCCTAAGGAATCACCATTGCAAAGCAGTCTGAAAAGGCAAACCAGTAACTACTAAGAATAGATTTATATAATTCCTTTGCTATGTAATAACTGGAGAGAAGTAAGGAGATAAACAGAAATGGTTCACTGGGCTAGCTGCATTTAAGCAGTATTTGTTCAGCAATTCAGTGTTGAGGACAGTGGTATTTCCAACCTATAAAAGCAAATAAAACCACCTGAGAGTTCGCTTCCCCAAAGAACAAAGGAATTTTCTTTCAGTAACCAAGAATTAAAGCCTTTGAAATTCTGTGTCCCACACCCCACTACAGCATTACAACTTTGTTGGTAACAATAGATGTGGAGTTAAAATTGCCAGCTGGTTTGATTTCCCTCTGTTTCAAGGAATGTGAGAGAACTTGGGTGATGAGGTGACTGGAATTTGAATTAACTGGCTCTTTTCTGTTTCTACCCAAACCCCAAAATATATCTTGGCCCTGTCAAATAAAGTATCTTCAGCTGAAGAGCACTCTATTTCTCTCTCCAACTTAAGAAGATGTGTCAAATGCTGGCTGATAGTTTATTAACTAATAATTAACACATTCAGAAATAACCCTGCGGGCCTGATATGGCAACAAACTTAAAGAATGAAGCACAAATGAAATAAGCATTTTTTCTTTTGAAATAAATACTTAGCATTTTTTGAGCTATCTGCCTGTTTCACTGAAGATTCAGCAAAAGCAATACTAAGACAAGACATTACTTTCACTTACTCTATGATTCTACTGGTGCACTTTAAGTGTGTATGGTCTCTCGTGATCAAACACATTCCTATTTTTTTGTTTTTATCCATAGAGTGAAAAGCCTTGAACTCTGCCCTACAAAACTAGAGGGTGAATACAGCTGTACTGTATTATAGCAAATTTGGCTTCATCATCAGAATTCCTTTTGCCTTACATTGAAACTGTTTGTTTTTCACCATTTCAAAGATTTTAGAGGGCATGAAGGCAAGACCTAGCACTACCTCCCAGAGTGCTACACAAATGAAACGTGCCTTAAGAAAATACATTAGCACTATGTATTTATGAGCACCACCTCACTTATAACATTCAAATCGTTCACAGCAGTGCTTTCATTTTCCAAATCTGGTGCCATAGTACCACCAGCCAAGATTTCAATGATAACCTAACACTGTGCAACTTTTATTTTTGCTATTTTATATTTTTGTATTTACTTTGGCTCCCAAAAATGGAGAAATATTGGTTGTTTGGCTCAAAACCAAATGGAGCTTAAAATGGGAAACATTTAAAAATAGTTCTGTTTCTATGCAGTAGAATAAACAAGGCACACTTCTAAGATAGCCACAACCACAGAATCACAGAATAATGTAGGGTGGAAGTGACTTCTGTAAATCATCTAGTCCAACCCCCTGCTCCCAATAGACCTACTCAGATGCTCACCTACCACGTGCTCAGAGCCACATCCAGCCGAGTCCTGAACACCTCTAAGGACACAGATTCCATAACATCACTGGGTAACCTGTTCCAGTGGTATTTATCATCCTTGTGGTTTAAAAAAAAAACCAAATGAACAGTCCTAATATTTAACTGGAATTTCCCATGTTCCAACTTGTGCCCAGTGCTTCTTGTCATATTACTGTGCACTTGCGCAGAAAATCCATCTGTCTTCTTTGTATCCTCCAGTCAGGTAGCTATGGACGATTTTTCTCATCACAGATTACATAAAACACTGACGCTCCTAGCTACAAAATCCACATTAATACTCTGAATAATTAAAATAGGCACCATATAGAACATATGCTTAAAAAGGGCGACAAAGAATACCTTATTAAGAGAGACTAAGCTAAAAGCATTGCACACAGTTTTGTCATTTGCAATTGAGCTTCTCCAATGAAGTATTTTTTTCAAAATACTAGTAAGCCTACACTCTGTACACAAGTCTAGTACTACTTCAGGAAAATAGGCTGCCAACATCCAGCAGTTAACCTTGCAAAACACATAGATGCACACCTATCTACAAAAGCAGCCTAACTCGTAAGCTTTCAACTTAGGCTCACAGGATCTCTTTGCTCTGTCAGCTTCCAAAAAAGATGAACAAAAGCAACATTATTCTTACCTACAGACCAACATTTATTACACCAAGATCCATGGCACATTTTTAGGGGTGAGCAGTCAGAAAGTTTCAGCAGTACAATTCCTGTTCCAGTCCTAACACTCTCCTTAACCTGAGTTTCTCTGCCCCCAGCCTATCGATTCTGTTTGTTTCAAAGGCATTCTGTTGATTCAAGGAAGCAACTGAGGAGCAAATGCAATCATTTAATTTTGAAATGCTACCTTTTTCTCTTACAATGACACTGTTTAATACAGAAGTGGTAGATTTTCCTTATTTTGACCTGGTGCTTGACAGATATGATTAATAAAGCTTGTTATGTTAAGCCTTATTATCAAGGTTTATTACTTTATCGATAAGCAGAAACTAGTCATTGATTCCACCTTATTAAGTTTTGAAGTTAGAACCTCTTTTTGACTCCTACTGTAACTGAGAGAGTAGATGTGATGGCATGGAAAGCAAAACCTGTCCTATGACTTGCAGTAACTTAAAAGAGAAGAAAAGACTTCACCAAAGAAATATTCAGACAACCTAAATTCCATCTAACTTCCGATGTCTAGTAAGAGATTTGGATGCCCCTGAGGAGGACCTGTGTGTTAAAGAGGAAGCCACCTTATGTCAGCCAACAGCAAATACAGAATTTCAGTTAAGTCTCTCTGGGAAATAAACTATAACAAGCTGTGGCAAGCTAACTTCAAGGCCAAAAAAAAAAAATTGTAAAAATATCTTATTTTCATGTAGGTCTCCATATTGTATTTTCTAGCTTTTCTTGATGCTGAAAGAAATCTTTTCAGCCAGTACAACCAGAACACAAACATGTGGTCCATTTACTTGTTTTCAGAAGTTGCATTTGACAGCCTGGAGTTGTCAGGTGGAAATACTGCCATCAGTTGTCTTGTGCTACAAGAATAATCTATTGGAATTCCAACTTCACTACTTGCCCAACTCAGAATAAATACACTTTCAAGAGATTTTTAAATAAATTCCTTCTTGTCTATGCCTTTAAAATAGTTTTATTTGAAAGATGGCAACTTTTTTTAGGTGTTTCAGCATTGTTAACAGACTGAGTACAGCAAATAAGATAGCATAAAGTATAATTCCCCTCCGTGCTTCTTTCATATCATGGGGCAATTTTGGAAATTTAATTTATAATAGAAATTCACCACAAAAGGAGTACAAATACCTGAAATATCCAGAAGGAAGAAGCCTCAATACTGGTGTTTGGCTGAAGGCAGTAACTCACTAAGATGTCCATAGGAAGTGATGTACTGTGAGGGCCCCAGGGTCCGCCCCATCCCTTCCAGTGCACTTTCTCACAGCAGTCTCCCAGGATTACTGAGACCTCTTCCTTCAGTTGCAATGCATATTTAGTTTTACTAATGCTAATCTGAAATACGTTCTTTGTTTTTAGTGGATATAAGCTAAATAGATACTTCCCAGAGAAACTTGTTAGAGCACATATAAAAGCTACACAGTTTTTGAAACTTCCTTTGCCAATTCGTCTCTAGTGATCAATATAGTTCAGAACTGAGTTAATAAACTGTAGCTCGCTATTGCTTCAGGACCAGTAAGAACAATGCAGAGGTAAAGATGTACTTAACACCAATTCCAGCTTCTACGTATCTACATAAAGCAATGTACAAAAAGGAATTTATTACTCATATGCTGCCTCTCTCACCTGTTTTCAGGTCATTCAAGCACTTCTTTGAAGTTCCACTTCCATCCTTTTCACTATCTCCCTCACAAGGCTCCTTATACATGTTGGTTTAAAATTATTTTTTATTGGACTAAGTACAGTAACTATTTTAATTTTTACAGTACAAAGCTGAAGAGATCCTGGATTTAAACTCAGGATCCCATTTCAGTGGCCCAACCTCCATTCCCAGCTTTCATTCTGCAGCTCACCTCCCATTATTCGTTAAAATGGCAAACAAAATTGAGAAGAAGCATGAAAACTGTTTGAGAATAACCAAGTCTGCAGCTCTGATGGAAAAGGGAACAGGAGTTAAACTTCTGAAAATTTATTTGGACAGAGTTTGATCAATCTGTCCCTGGTTCTTGTCAGAAGATATTGCTTAATTTTTTTTTTTTAATCTTAGAAAATTCCAGTTCTTTCTTTGCTCAATCAGTAAACTTAGTTGTGTTTAAAGGTCAAATATGTGTGCTAAAAACTTAATGTAAATAAAAACCAAACATCAAACATTCAACATTTTTGAAGGACAGGGACAGAACAAAGCCTATCCATTATTTTCAATGCATAATGCCCCCCAAAATGCCTTCAAGTTGAACCATTTTTGATTAGTATTACTTTTCAAATCAATAGCACACACACCACAAAACTTAAAAGGACATTATTTGTCCATGAAAAACTCCTTATTCATAAAACAATCTCAAACCCTTATGGATCACTTATTTACACTAGGATAAAGCTTGATTTGGATCTGATGTAATTACAACCTCCAAGGCATTTTTCCCCAGGCTTACTCTAACAGTTCGTTGGTTGGTGTTGTTTTTTCCAGACTGGCCTGGCATGTCTTTTTCTGGGCTGATGCAACTCAACCTGGACAGAGCTGGTGAGACAATGACTGCATCTTGCCCAGAAGAGGTGGTCTTTCCAATCCTGGCTCCTCCTCCTGTCCAAGGAAATAGGTCCAAGGCAACTCCACCCAGGCTGGGCTATGCAGAAAACTGTAACTTGGCCAAAGAACCTGACAGATTCTGCATAAAGGTATTCAATAAAGGCATGCAGAAGAATGTGGGGAGCAAGAAAAGTCTCCCAAGTTTTCTAAGTCTAACTCCCTTTTCAGCCTTCAAAGAGCACCACCTAATGCAAACACCAAAAGAGAAATGTGGTCTTCGGACATGGCTGCATATAAGGTAGGCATTATTTTAGAACTGATCAGCTGAATAAAAACACAGACTTTCTTTAACAACAGCTCCTCAATAGGGAAAGCTCAACAAGATACTAAGAACTTAAGCGTGTGAGGAATTCAGATGCTGTTGGTCTGGCTCTACCCACAAATTAGAAACAGATTGAAGTGATCATATTAGACTGTGGACCTTAACACACCAAGTTTCTTAAAAACATGTTCATTGGCAGGCAGTCCATAGTATTACCACTGCCACTACCTCTTCAATGGCAGGCAGTGTTTAGCATCACCACTCCCTTAATCCACTTCTTATCTACAAATATCAATGCATTTTTGAAGGATCAAAAATCAAAGGCATAATGAAAAACAGTATGTGGAACTACAACTGCATTTGCTTCTGAGAGAAAAGTAAAGATACTATACTCTGCAATTCACAATGTTATCATTCATTACCAAATGCACAGATAATCTGCTACATAGGTTGATGTCCACCCAAGATTGCAGTGAGGTTCTCACATTGTAGCAGTCATTTTGAAGTCTGTTTCTTACATGTGATCACTGTGTATGACATCAGAATACATAATAGAGTTGTTTTCAGTACATACCTTTTGGATTGATTTGCTGTGTGACTGTTCGTCTGGGGATCTTTTGAAATACTTTGGAATAATAGGATTCAGATTTAAAAGAAGAACATGAAATAACTGATGGTAAGAAAGTATCATTCCTACTGCGTATGAATAAGGCAGCTTTGAATTAATGTTAAAAAAACCCAAGCAGTATTAAATTGATATTTGCATGTTCTTCATCCATAGAACAAAACAGGTAGTCATATACTAAAATCCTCCTTCTGTGGTAAGTATTATCTTACTTGCCATTCTCCAATGTGTCTTTAGCTCAGTATTCTGTAACATTGGCTTAGATGTTTTCATAGCTAATTTTATTTTGCATTCTTCTCTGATTCAGCACATGGTCATTTTTTAAGGACAATATTGCTTAAAGACAGTAGTATTTAGACAAGCTAGCAGGGTTTGCAAACTTAGGTTTACTAACAGAGTAAATTTGAAACCAGCTTGTACTTCCAACTCTTAAGTGCATAAACTAATCTATCAGTCTCAGAATCACTAATGTACCTAGGTATGTTTCAAGATTGTTGCCTTCTCTATTGTAAACCTGAAGAGTTGGCCCACAGTCCTTTTATGCACTAGTCCTCACTGCTAAAAAGCCTCTTACCACTACTAAGCCAGTGCATAGAATGCTAGAAAGTAGACCAACTCTCTGAAATCCAGGGAAAAAAACCAAAGTCATGACTAGAGGTACAGAGTATGTTACCCAGAAAAAAAGCCTGAATAAATAGGAGTCATCCAGGTTAGAGGAAAAGTATGTAGATAGATATGAAGACAGCATCCAAATATATAAAACAAACAAAGCCCTGAGAGAAAGCAGTATGACTAAGTTCTGCTTCCTATCTGTGACGAGCAGGAGACAAACTAGCAAGAAGATAGCTGGAAAACCGATAAAGGTAGTGAAGCTCTGGAACAAGCTGCCTCAGGAATAAACACAGCGTGGTCAAAATGATTTCAGGAAGCCCATTTCAGCCCTGTGTTTCTTTGTAGACCATTTTTCCACTTGAAGGCTACCAGTTTTTCTCCTGCACCTCTAAGTATGCACCACAAAGCCTCAAGAAGGGCTGCTCTCCCCAATGCTATGCTTGAATTCCAACATCCGACCTCCTACCCCTAACATGTAGATATGGAAAACCCAGCAAAGCATGATCTCTTCAGTATATAGATAAGCATAAGAGAACTGCCAGGGAGAGGCAAGATTAACTTGTCATGTGAGAACAGAAAAATATTAGTGCAATTGTTTGATTAAGAGCAAGGAAGTGCATCCAGGAAAACATCTAACCTTGATCACCCAGAACAGATGGTCCCACCTATGCATGTGATGAACAAGAGGGTGATTTGGAACAGCCAACACAAATTTACCAAGGCCAGAGCATGTCTGACCAACCCTGCTGCCTTCTGTAATGCTATTACTGGCTTTGCATACAAAGAGAAAGTGGTGAATGCTATTTACTTCGACTTTGACACAGTCTCCACAGGTATCTTTCCAGCCAAACGGAAGAAATGCAGACTAGATGGGTAGATTACAAGGTAGATGGAAAACTGGGCTCAAAGAATAGCAGTCAGTGGTTAAAAGTCCAAAGTCCCCAATGACAGTCTTTCTGGTTCTCAAGCAATATCCACAGTAATTCCTAAACTCATTGCAGTGAGGGAGAAAGTTTTGGGGTTTGTATACACTTGAGAAAGAACTTGGGTTGGGCAAATAGCAGAAGATGAGTTGTACATAACAATCTGCTTTCAAATTGAAGGGAGACAAGCTAGATTGAGCCACCCATTCAGAAACAAATACTCATGAAGCTATTTCCTAAGTCATCTTTACAGAATGGTGGTGCAATTAGCGAGACTGACACTGATGCATCAGTCAGTCTGAATGGTTTGCTCCTCTGTCAAGATTTAAGTAAATATGCCCATCTTGTGAGAACAACAGTCCAGTCTGTGGTTTAGTTCACAGGTTCTCAAAAGATCAAATAAAAGCTACCTAAAATACAAAACAAGTATTTCATCAGAAGGTAATGTAACAATCTACTTCTAGCAGAAACATCTAGAAACAGAAAAGTACAATCTGCCTATCATATTGAGATTGCATATGTAGGGACCATGCACATGAAAGCACAAGACATTTAACAATTCTTAAACGTATGCAAGCTTGTAAGAACAAACTTAGTACCTTACTACTGTCTAATGGGATTTAATTTCTATTTATAAATCCCCCATTATGCTGTGTATAGTTGAAACAGGCCTTTTTAAAATAATATGCCTCAAAAGATGAAAATCAAACGGGATCATCCCTTCTCTGAAGTCACGACAGCTTTTCACTTCGTGTAAGAACAAACTTAGTACCTTACTACTGTCTAATGGGATTTAATTTCTATTTATAAATCCCCCATTATGCTGTGTATAGTTGAAACAGGTCTTTTTAATAGGTCTTAAATAATAATATGCCTCAAAAGATGAAAATCAAACAGGATCATCCCTTCTCTGAAGTCACGACAGCTTTTCACTTCCAACATTGCAACCATCATTATCGTCACACAAAGTGTCTGAGTTCTCTGCTCAAAATCTTCTTCTAACATCCAAGATATACAGAACTTCAAATACTGCAAGGGTTAATAGCTTTGGATGTGCACTTGGCAATGGTGCTTGCAACATTATGTGTTTTAACTTTGGAATAGGTTCCCCACTTTTCAGAGGCAGACAGCTGATAATGCAATTAAATATCTGAAGCATACATAAGAATTCTTAGGTGTTGCTGTATATCACATGCTAAACTCAGAAAGAATAAGCAAAGTTAATCAGCTAACAAAACCAGTAATCAAATATGAAATTCTGCTATGCTTTGAGAACTGCAATTTGGTCTCATCAATGCATTCAAGACTATCAGCAAAGCTTTTAACCAGTTATCCCCTTTCAGTTTAGAAAGTTATAGACAAAAACAAACAAACAAACAAACAAAAAACCCCATTGCTTAGTGTTTCCAACAGTCCAGTCAAAATAAAATAGTTTCACTTATGCTCTTGGTCTCCAAACTGAACATTCTCTCACATGTCTATGACACTAGCTGGATACAGCCAAGTCCTGTAAGGGTTGATTCCAACTGCATATAGTTTTTCCGCCTGGAAAATGTATCTCATCTTGCAGATGAGATGGATCTCAAGACCGATGACCTGGCTTCTTATTAAAAAAAAAAAAAAATAGTAACATATTAAGAAAAAATCACAGGTCACCCTTTTTATCTTCTTTTATATTATTCCCCATTCTGAGTTTTCAGAGATCAAAGGAAAGCTTCTACATTTCAAGCAAATGTCTGAAGAAAGAAGCAACAGACTTCCAGTAAGTCTTTTTAATTAAAGAGTGTGAAAATAGAAATTGCTAATAAGATAAATACTTGGTGATTTTAGGAAGTAATATCAAATTCCAAAATTTGGCAGAAATTCTTTTTTTCAGCACTATGAACACCTTGTGAAGCAGAGGCACTGTTAACTTGTCTTAAGAAAACTAAAATATTAAGTAAATTGTTCTAAATCAATGTATTAGAGAAAAAATGGAAAGTAGATGTATTTATAGTAAGTGTACAACATGTAAAATAAAAGCTATGTGTATGATTAAGGGAATACTAAAATTAGTCACAAATACTTGCTTTTGCTACTAATAAAGTGTTTCATTTGTTCTCCCACCTATTTCCCTTCCTACCCAGGATATGGCAGACAAGACAGAGTTTACGTCCTCTGACTATATTTCCAAATTCTATATCCGTTACATCACCTGCTCCATTTTCACCACATTGACTTTTATCTACAGAGATGAACAAAAGCAGTGAGGAATGATCTCTGTTTCTAACCCATCTTTCTATATCCATATTTACTTTCTTTTTAGCTCTCCATCCAATGTTTTCTTGAAGGAAAAAGAAAAATGACAATAAAGAAAACACTATCAGCTACATAAAAGGAAGGTTTATTAACTAATTTAACTAATTTTGGGGCAGGATAGGGCATATACAGCTATGCACAGACCCAGCAGCTGGACCATCTGTGTATGATTGACTGCATTTTCACTTGTATTTCACTCCGGCATGTATCCAATTGTTCATGGAGAATTTATGGTATGTAGAAAGCTATGTCTCTCTCAATACTAATCTTGTAACCCAGTGTGCAGCAGATTACATTAATTCCCAAGGAATGTTCTCTGAATTAAGAGTATATAAATTACATAAATATTGCTTCACGACTTCACAGCATTTTAAAATGAGGTAGTCTTTCCCGTGCCAGTTTTGTTTGACAACTGACAAATGTTTTAACACTACAAGACACAAATGAATGGGGAAAAAAAAATTATCTTGAAAAGTCAGGTCATGGAAAAAAATATTCACAATACCTGAGATTTGTAAACTGAAATAGGACATATTTAAGAGTTTCCTTTGTGTGGTTAAGCCTCTCTAATTTTTCTTTGTCCTTAATACTATGAACAACTTTACATTCCCTTCAAATAAACATACTAATAGCATATGATGTCCATTGCTTATTTCTGTAAGTATTTCCGAGTGGAAAGGGAATGCAATAAACATCTATCACATTACTGAGAAACTTTTCTTTCTAAGAATTCATTACTGCATATTAACAACTAGTTAATGCTAATTTACTACTAATAATAACTAGTCCTTTTATCAACTGCTGTTTGACCATGTTACTAAAACCGGGAGAGTACAGGGAGATCGATAAAAGCCTCGATGATTAAAACAAATAATTTTTGACACAACGCGTTTACCAAAAAATGAGCTAGTTCCCACAACAATTTTGTGTGTGTGTGCACGCATGCCTCTTTGTGAAATTGCACTCATGACTTGCTTACTTGCATGCAAGATTAGTCTAAGTATAAATCTCCCATTAGAGCAAAAATCACATCTGTCCAAAATTCAAAACAAGTTCTTTAGCTCAAAAAGTTTGCATAATTGGTGTTTCAATCCTTTAAAAATGTTGTTTATGATGTTTATACAAAAATTTGATAAACAAACATCATAAATTAGCTACTACACTACCACCAACTGAGTCACAGCAGATATATCACCTACTAAGGAGCACTGGATAATTGACACGAGCAGCACTGGATAATTGACACGAGCAGAGAGACATTTTTATCAGAACTGCCAGATTTTTCCTTCATAATTAAAACAAAAAGCAGGAAGAAATGCTGAAGAGATGCAGTATTTATGCTTGTCACAGCATAGCTAAAAGCTGATTTTCATCAGCAAGGAAGCAAATAACCGGCTACCAATGTGGAGCAATTTCATAGTCATGTTCACAACAGTAAATAGCTGTTAATAAGCTTTATGACAAAGGAATGAGACCTATTGATTTGGGCTGAACATGCAACCCCCTCACTTTTACCTGAGACAGCTCTTCATCAAACTAAGAGAATTCATGGTTCTCAAACCTGACTGCAGCCATTTCCCTAACCGTGTAACAAACTGTGCTTCAGCGTACACGGTGCTATAAATAAAAACTGTGTCCTGCCATTTAATCCAACCACTTCAGTGTTTGTGAAAGCCAGAGAAAATGGAACTCTGCCAAAATTTCCAGGTCAGACAATACAGTTTTCTTCCTATTATTTGTATCCCAAAGCTCAATTTCTTACCAACTTTCAGACTATTGTGCTCATTCCTTTATTTTCAGCATATGCTTGTACATGTTGTACAGACACACTAACATTTAAAAAGAAAAGTGATGTGATAAGGTCTGAAGTCTTGCATTTTTCTCGCTGTGTGTTCTTCTTGTTCATGTATAGGCTTGAACTGTGGCAATGAGGGAATCAAAACTGCCAGAAAATGTTTTCACTTCAAAGTCAGAAAACAACCTCCTGGGACATTTCAGGTTTACGTATTTGTATTTTTTAACCAACCACAATTTTATGGGTTCTAAAATGATTCCAGACTTTTACGTCATAGAAAGAAAAATTTAAGTGAATAATCAATATAAAGCAGAGGCAAGCAGCCTTCAAAAATAATGCAAAAACTTAGAACTACACAAAAATGCATAAATAAGCCTACAAAAGGAATTCCTTCACACTTTGAGAAGCCATTTTGTCATTGACTCCCCGGCTTCAATGACACTGTCTGTACTTAATAAGGGATTGTAACAGTCTAGTGTCAGCACACTGCACACACACACAAAAATAATCAAATCGCACACAGAGGTTTAGGTACTTCATTATGCTGGGTTTTACTGAAGTGGATTTATTCACATGGAGCCCTGCTGCCTTGACACATTTGTTCAAGGCAAACAGGTTTTGCATAAAAACCATAGCTACTATTAGCCTATGTAAAAATTGTAGATTCACTTGTCTCATTTTTTTTTTCTTCCAGAAAAATTCTCTAAATAATATTAAATCATTACAGAGTGATGGATCTCAGCAACAACTCTAAAGTATTTTACAAAACAGGGTTTAGATTTTTGTCTACCAACCTCTGAACAAGTGCGGCAAATGCTCCCCCTCCAGACTGGGAGAAGTCTAGCTTTCTTCTAATAAAAAAAACATTCCCTTCCTACCTCCCTCTCTTTAGATCTAGTATCTCCAGTAACTAGCGCCTCAACTCCTTACCAGCATTTTATTCAGCAGCTCTAAAGTGGTGTACACTCTGGGTTGATATTCTTATTGTGACCACCCTTAGGTAACCTCGCATCAATATCCACACGTTCTGACAACAGCACTTTGGTTAAGCAATGAAGACACAAACATTTAATTCTGGCAACCTTAATTACATTCACAACTTCATTAACAGTAGACACTCACTTGATGGTTCAAAACTTGACATGTTTTTTCTTCATCTTGACATGACACACATGCTGGTTTGCCCATGTGGGGAGCCTTAGGATTGATTAAGCCAGAGTATAATGGCATGTGATTGGTATGTTTTGAGAGACAGCTGTGCTGGAAAAGTTGGCCCAGGCCTTGCCCACACAAAGGTTTGATTCATGATGCTGCCAGTAGTCATTTTCATGAATGTCATCCTCACAGCAAAATAAGACAAATATGTATTTCGTAAAGCAAATTTGTATTACATACATGTTCGTCTGTCTTGTAGGAAACCCGATTTCTACCAACGGACATTTGAATTACGGCTTGTCAGGCAAGCTTGGGTGGCATCTGGCCTGCTTCCGGCTGCCCTCTTCCATTTGGGAGCAAACTACAGACTGGGCTTTTTTGCTAATGTGTCTATTTTAGACCACTGTCTTTCCAGAACACTAATACCTGCCTCTCTTCACACCAAGATTTAATGTGATATTTTTGCACAATCCATGCTAATGAGTAAGTCTCCAACCATCTCCTGAAAAAGGCAATTGTCAAGAACACTCCACAGCAACAAATTTACCCTACTTAACAACAATCAAGTCTGCACTTGAATTTCCCAAGGAAAAGAAATCCGTTAGGAGCTGTATGAATAGTTCTGACTATGGCAGGTCACTGCTAGACATTTTTTTCCCCTGGAGCAGAAAGCAGTCTCTGTTTGCACATGCGATGTGTAGTACACACCTGGTAAGTCCAAACACACCAAAGAAGCCTCAGACCCCTTGACCATTCACAGTACCACCAATCAATAGATGTACAGACTCCACTATCCTTACAAAGTTGGTCTGGCCAAAGAGCAGCCAGCAGGATCTAGCCTATAGCTCTCCCCTCAAGTGTTGTGTAGCTTGTCCTGATGAAATGGCTAGATAGAAAAGATTATATGGAGGAGAACTGAAAAATAATAGTCAGAAAGAGATACTTGGAAACATTAAATTTAAAATGAAGAGGTGGAAGGTTATACAGATTACCCAGCAGTGAGATCATTTTAGAGGCGTTGCTATGTTATGGAATTTAGTCCTGGCAGAATCCACCCATATGTAACATCACACTGTTGCACCACTGCCTGTGCCAGTATAAAAATGGAATTCTGGTATTAGAGATTATCTTTGAACTCAGAAGCCTGACACGCAATACTGGCTTTTGATATGTTTTTGTGCAATCCTAGGACACAACTGTCTGCATGATAAGATAACTTTGATTAAATGAGCTGCTATAACAGCAACATTCTTGTGGATTGTTTTCATTTTCAGCAAAGAACAAGACAAATTTGCCATGACATATCTGACTGAAAAAACCCTAGCCACTCAATTATACCAGATAGAGGATCTCTTTGCAATTTCTCATAGGACTTCACTGTCATTTATGTGGCATTAAACATAAGAGAAGTATTTCACACAAATCAAATTAATTTTGCACTTCTTTTTCTAGACACTAAAAGAAAAAAGTTCAGTAGTTTAGTCCAAACTGGCCCTCCTTCCTTAGAATATGCTTTTTAAAGATTAATTCATTGTGTATTTTGAAAAATAGTTCCCAGAAAGATATTTTGTAAACCATAAAGAAAGTAACATATAAACCACATGTCATTTCACTCCTTTTGTGATATTTTCATATGCTTCAGGAGACTTTTCCCTGTCTTACCATTTCTGCCCTGCTATATTAGAGCTACCAAAGCGGGGGGTGCTGTTGGGGGTAGGGTGGGGGTGGCACAAAAGATTAAAGATTAGTGTTTGGCTGTTGCAGTATAGTGACTGTAATACATTGAAATAACTCAACATTGTTTTAACTACTTGACACCAGTAAGTGAAAACACATGCCGAGTTTAACCTCTGGTTAGGAAGAAGTATTATATAATATAGGATAGCCAGCAAATTTAGCTATGAATAAAATTAGCCCATTCCTTTCACAAATGTCAATGTAAGTTTGGAATTATACTGTAAATACAGCATTCACTCTCAAAGGGATGTCAGTTATAATTACCATAAATACAAATCTTAGCTAGTAATCATCTACAATATTTCTAACATTCCTGTATACTTACCAAACAAAAAAACAAAAAACACCCTAGAAACTATTGTTTTTCCCACTTATCCCCACAGTTGACAACTGTAGAAACAAGAAAGCTTTGGATC
>NW_010539721.1:67133-85577 GCF_000687285.1 Phaethon lepturus | reverse complement strand
TACATGAGTCTGTAAATCAGGCTCTTTCACAGGTCCCATAAGAAATGTCAAGTCTGTGCTCTTTTTCCTTAAGAAGGCAGCAACCAGGAAGAAGATGAATTAAGGTTTCCTGAGCCCTTCCTGGAAAGCAGAACAGGACAGGCCTGAATCCTGGAAAGTAGAACAAAGATGGGTCTGAATTCCCATCTACCTGATGACTAATTCAAATAGTAGGAAAACCACAGAGGACAGAAACACGGGGGGGCGAAAACCAAAGCAAAGACAAAACAGAAAAACAGTCAGACTCTTCTTTTTAAAAACTTCATAAAACTCTAAGTTATAAAAAGGGATCAACCCCAAATTCTTTTCACCTCTACTATAAAGAAAAACAGAACATGAAGATACACAAAAGTGGTCAGAAACAGAGATTATAGTGAAAAAGTGCATTTCTGTGCACATCTGTGTTGGAACTGAAAAGTCAACCGTCAAAATCAAAACCATGAAATGCTGTTTTACCAAACACTAAGAACTTGTTCCACAACTGTTGCCTTCAACAACATTTGTATCAGGTCCAGCTGGAAAGATGCCAGTGAAACATGGTCTACAAGGCAGTACATCTTGTGGATTATGTCCTGTAACTTGTTTATTCCTGGTTCTGTGGCTTTGCTTTTTCATCTCCCTCTCAGATTCAGGATGTTCTGCTTACCAACTCCTTCTCTAAAGACAACATTTTTTGTCTGTACTCAATTCCTATCTAGAGAGATGATGCTGCATTCTTCAAGGACGGAACATTTCTGTTCTACAGAACCATAAAAATTAGAGAAAGTATGGCAAGTTATAACTCTGACACCTCTGCATTGCAACTGTTTCCACCCATCATTAAAATATTTCAAGTGCAACAGTGTTGAACTGAAAAATTTTATGTTGGATGGCACTGGCATAGTAGCGTAAGGGAAGAGACAAAAATAAGTGGAAAAAGTCCAAGTCTCTCTTCCTTCTGGTGAAAAAGAAAGCTTTAAAAGCTGGACACAGTTGAAGGGACAGTGGCTCCAATACTTAAAAAAAGGCCATCCCTAATTGTACCATCATCTCCTGCCCTGCTCTTTTGTGACCCCTCACATAGTCTCCATAGGCACCGATTACAGAATTTTCTTAGCAGCTAATCCCTCAAACAGAAACTCATGAAATACAAACATAATTGTAAAAAAGGCATTGCCTCCACAGCAAAACACAATACCCACCAACCTCCTCTTTCCAATTACATTACCTTTACTTATGTCTGTAAAATCTTAATGTCGAAAGAGTCTGAATTATGACACAGCTTATAACTGTCTCATCACTTGTCATTTGCTACAGTAAATGTGACAAAGAACTGCAAGAGAAAGGGTGTTCACCTGCGCTTAGGGCACTACACTAGGACCAGATTAAGTAGAGGCCTTATTTTATATAGGGGCAAAACTATTATAGTGCAGGACACACAGAAGCAGCACGAAGTTTTGACTGGAAATTTTAACCGATATTTCCCTGATTTTGACTCCTTAAGCCATGTTGGTAGCGTTTCCAAATTATTCCTCCAACAATGCCTTAATTTTTGAAGTAAAATAATTAAGGAAAGACTTTAACAAAGAACACTCTTGAAAATAACATTTTCTTTGTCGTTCTAGTCAAACACTAGAGGTGAAAGTATAAAATTATATGGGAAAATGGAGCCGTGTCTGTTCCAGCCTCCTGAACAGCTCATTTGCACACAATCTCTCAAATAGCTCTGGAAGTCACCGACATCCAAAGGGTGTAGTGGCTCTGCTCCTTTGCAGCTGCAGGAGGCAAGATGTTCTTTCCACCTTGTATCACTGAAAGGAAATCCCCGTCCATGAGACCACAGATAAGTGTGTTCACCTCCTGGAAAGAAGACTTGAGCACTGAATTCCAAAGTGGTAGTAAGAACAGCAAGATTTAGACTGATAACCTGTTCACAGAAGTACCTGTGCCACCAGAAAGCAAGTTTGGTTAGATTGTTCTCCCTCAAGTTATGAAATTGATTCTACTGTTCCCCATAGAGCAGGAGTGACTCTGGAGCCTCAGTTACATAGTTTGTGGCTTGAAGAGCAGAGGAATTCCCTGGAATTTAAGCTTGCTTAGCAGGGCAGGGTAGCCCTCTAACAGAATACTACCACTACATATCCTCATTTTAAAAATATTTTAAGATCCAAATATACTCTTTGCTTATGAAAAAAGTCTGTGCTCCCTATCAAGCAAGAGAGTGTTGTAGAAAAAGACAATCCTCTGAACATTTCCAGATAACAGCTAGGTACTAATATACTTGTTTTTCTAATGGAGTCCAATGTAAATAATAACCTGAGGGGCAGCTGCAAACAAATGCATTAGGCTGATGTTTCAACACTGCGATAGGAGAATCTTTAAAAAGCTATTTCATTGACAAGAAATGAATTTTCCACCTGCAGCTTTATGCATTTGGCAAACAGAACTTCACTTCTGCAATGTTATTTTAGGACAGGAAAAAATGCATCCAGAATTAATCTCCCAGTGACTGCAGTGGGAGATCAGTAGCTTTGTCTGAATTTCACAGTTAACATAAATTTACAGCCACTATTCTATGTCAGCAACCAGAAAAGTCCAGTGAAACCATTTAAAAACACAAGCACTAGAAAAGTTCCTTCCTTCAAAGTAGGCAACACATACAATGCTCCTCTCTGTTCAACATAATCTTCCTCTATGAAAACTGCTATAATAGTGTTCTTATAGATTGTTTTTTTGATAAAACTAAGGTTTTACAGTCTGCCTGACTTGAACAACTGCATATCTATCCGTTACTCACAGACTACACATTGCCCCACTGTTAGCAGTATACAGAAAACTCCACATTGTCTCCAGAAGATGAGCTTAAAAGAAAGCCAATTCCAAAAGAGCATCGCCAGGGAACAAAACAAAACAAACAACAAAAAAAACCCAAAACAACCCACAAAGAAAAGGAAAAAAAAAAAAAAAAAAGAAGAAACCACCACCACCCAAAATCTTTAAGTACTTGGGGAAGGGTGGGGGGTGAAAAGTCACCTCTTCTCCCCAAAACACTTTCAGGTTCCCCATCTATGAAACAAAATATCCCAGGAAACCCTCAAAGTGCTGATTTCTTAATAAACATTCCCATAATGAACTAAATCACAGCTTCCTTTCTAAATGTTACTCGTTAAAGGAGACTGCAAATGTAAAATGCATTACAAAGCACAGTGGACTCAGGCAAGCACTTCTACAAAGTGAGAGCAGTATGTGCAGTACAGAAACAGTTGTGAAAGTGCTGTTTTAATGCCAAGGTTCTACAAAAGTGTTTTACGATCTAGATATAGAAATATTTTTTTCATTTTATGCTATGACTGGTCTTCCTGCAGTAAAATAATACTAGCAAAATGCCAGTGTTACATGGGTCACGTTAGTCAGGAAGAGAACAGATCCCTGCCAGCTTTGCAAATCTACTGTACTACCAGACTCCAGGCGAAAAGAATAGTTAAACACATATTTCACAAAGGTTTGGATGTTTTATTTTCTTCTTGTGAAAATTTTAATAAATCATATTTCTCTCCCTCAGAACGCATACAACCTGACCTAAAAAAGTCAAGTCCTATTGAATTATTAAGGATGGATACAAAGGGAAAGCATAAAAGTTCTTTCAAGACAGAACTGAAACCTTCCAACAACAACACAGGGTGCCTCTAGGTCACATTTTCTTTAAGATCTTAAAAAACAAACCTGCACAATGCTGTCTAAATCGTTATAAAATACTTAAATACAGTTACTTTGTTTCATGGTACTTCTCACTAGAGTCACGAGATACCGTGAAAACATTTGAACTTCTTTTATTCAAGAACTTTAAAGTTACTCTCTGTACCTGGACCTTGCCCTGTTAACTGATCTTCTTTCATCTTTTCCATTATCTTTAATCGTTCCTAGCATGCTGAAAGCAAATTTTCATGGCAAAACACAAGCATTGAAAAACAAAAAGCCCCACAACACAAAAACAAACAAAAACCCAGAAAGTTGTCATAGCTACTTGCCTCTTGGCAATTTCTGAGCATTTCCCAGGTTTAGTGCCATATATCCACAGAAAAGGAGAAAGACCAATCTTGACATCATGGTCACAAACCCAACCTCACACTGGGAATGATTCTGACAGGTATCACACAAAAGTACTGCAGCTGCATTTAAGTGAACTGTTCTCTCTGTGACAAGAGGCAGCAACACTTTGACACAAGCTTAGTTTACACAGTGGGAGGAGACAGGATGACATCATTCACTCCCACTTGGAAAAGGAGAATTAGCATTGAAAAAAAAGTAAAAAGATTATCAGGCTCCCCCTACAATAATCTTCTGGGGTTTGTTACAAGGTCTTTCCACCTCTCAGGATAAGAGATTACTGTTTGATCACTTAAGTTTCACACAAATAAACCAGGAATATTAAAACTTCTATTAACTGAAAACTGATCTGAGAGACTTTTTTACTGTCTTATCCAAGAAAGCTGGACTTAAAATGCAGAAATAACATTTGCAGTACTCAGAATCTAACTGTTTCCTACATTGAAGTCAGTATTTTTGCAATCTCAAGATTTTGCTTAAGATTCATTCCGGCTCAATGTGGCTCTCATCCAGGCAAAATAAATAAGTTTCATTTGACATGACATGACAAATAGATATGATAAGTATTTATTCAGCAAGAGATCTGTGTTTGAGAAAACTAAATGTCATTTTTTCACTTGGATCTGATTTTTGTAATTTAAAAATATTTTATATTTTCCCCTTTCATACATGTCTGGTGAGTCAACGGGCACAGTGCACACTGAAAACAAGAAGACAATGCATCTCCTTCCAGGGGCTAGATCCTCTCACCAGTTACATAACTGTAACTGAAAAAGAAATTTCATTATTTCATTACAAGCTGTTTCATTCAACGTTTACAATGAGATGACTAAGCACAGAATTTGGTCCTATGCACAACCGAGAAGGTGGGAAGGAAAGGGTGAAGCAGAAGAAGAAGGTTACAACTGAATAAGGAAGAATTTAGTCTCAGTATTTGGAAAATATCCCAAAAGAGATTAAATCTATTCAACTGAGTAGTGATCTCTCTCTCCCCCTAAAAAAAAAAAAACAAACCCAAACGAAACAAGAAAAACCCAAAATGAACTAACAAAAGCCCCAAACAACAACAAATGAAAACAAACATATCCATTGCTTGCAGTATGTAAAGCTCTTCCGTATACTCAGTCTGTTCCTAATCCTTGCTTGCCTGGACCTGGCATCATGCTACTTTCATACAGTGTCCCATAAGCAGAGAAAAATCACAGCATTAGTGCCTGGGCTGGGTAGAAAAAAAGGAATTTAAAATAAAAGGGTAATATATTAAAGCATACAGGAGCATTTCTTAAAAAAGAAATTAGTACTGTATTTAAAAGACACCACATACTCCATACTTCAGGAAGAACTTCAGAACAGAAGCTAACAATAATGTTCCTAGAGGCAAAACCAAGGAGTTTGAAGCTCTCCTAATCAGTATGGACAGCATACAGCTATAACAAAAACAGTTTGACAATGGAAAGGTTTTCCAGCCTGATCACACCCTGTTAATTCTGACATAAGGAAACCTTTTTCTGAGTCACTAACTCAAATCTGGGAATAGCAAGTTGGTAGTAAATATTATAGACAGACCCCAAATAATCCCCAAACACTATTACCTCAGGGATCTTTGGGAGGATTCAGATCCTGAATATGGACACTAAGAACAGATAAATGCAACAGGTACAATTTTGATGAGATGAAAAGATGTTTAAAAAGACATACAGTTGGACAGGAGTCTCCCAAAATACTGACCACACCTGATGGCAAAAGAGTTTCAAATGACAGAAAGCTGGATACACAGAGCAAACGTGCCATTCTTCCCTGTTTTGGTTGAAATACTATTTTCAAAAATTCTCCAGAAAGCACATTCTATTTTTTTCTCTTCAGATTAAAAATAAGAAATCAACCATTTGATGGAGTAGTCTCTCAGGAGAAGTAATGGGAAAAATTACTTCTTGGTCACACATAGCTGTCTTTGTATTACTGTAAAGTGTGCTCTACTGGTTTGCCTTATGGCAAACTCTCCTTTTAAAGATCGCACAATACCTTTCAACAAAATCTACAAAGGCCAACTTCTATTCAGAAAAATCTCAGTGATTTTACTTATTTGGCTACCTATCAAAATGGGGTTTAACCCCTCTCAGATTTCCTGCTTTCATAACCACTTGCTTCCCTGCTGCCAGTTACACCTTTCCTCTTCCTCCTGTGCATTATCCAAACACTTCTTCTTTGTTTGGTACACCATAGAGACATTTAACATTCCCCTTGAAACCCTGGCAGACTCTCCAGGTACCTTTCCCTCCTGCAGAAAACAGCTCTGCTCCACCCAGAGTTCAAAAATCCACATCATGATGCATTTCTTTCTGTGCTATCAAGCATATGTTTCATCAGGGGCAATTATGGTTCAATAAGCAGATGCAAGTGTAAATGTCTGCCAAATACATGCAGAGAGGCCAAAAAACAGTAATATAATATTCTCTTACGCGTTTCAAATATGCTCCCCGCATCTGCATCACCTGTGTGATCAGTGATTTTGTCCACTTATTTTCTTACAGGACTGACCTTCACTAGGAAATCTCCATTATATGAAAAATGAAAAAACACACCAGCTTCTGCTTTCCTCTTTCCTAAATCCTTCTGCTGTTCACTGGATGCTCACTACTGCGGTGAAAAAACAAACATGGGAACAGAAGGGAATTCCTGGGACTTCAAGCAGTATCCTGCACTAATGGATGCTTCCATAATGCTGTTCAGGTATCAGATTTCTCCTCTTGTTGGAGGGCTGCTCCACAATCTCCATTTAAACAGAGACAGCATCTGGTTTCAGTTCACAGAAATAAAAACTGTATGTCACACTTCACAGCAGAAATTATCTACCCCAGAAGTTCCTCAGGTTTCTCTCATCCACACAAACCTGCAATTATATTACCCATCCTTTGAACCCTCAGAAGGAAAAGATTAAACAAAGAACAGTTAATGACAGCTTATATTATTTTACCTTTAGTATAAAAGGCAAGAAAAATGAGGAAAGTGCGGTTACAAAAAGTCTCAAACAGATCAAATTTGTTCAAGAAAAGACAAAACCTCTGATGCCCTAATGACGACTCCTCTTCAGCACCAAATTAATGTTTAAGTAACAAAGTCAAGTACTCAAAAGTTTACTTGCTTACCTCAACTTCAACTGAGTCTCTCTGGTGTAGATCTCAAAAACAGAGATTCCAACAAGATGGTATCACAGCTAGTCTGGGAGCAGAACAGAGCTTTTCTAGTTTTATTTTAATAGTTCCCAGACCAGCAAGTACAGCAAAAACAAGAGTATGGGAAGGAAAAGAATAAGGTGGGGGGACGAAGGGGAGGCTGAGCAGGAGACAGGATTTTACATTTTGTTTCCAAATACGAATATGCTTTTGTTGAGATTTGGGCTCAGTTCCAATTCACCTATCATTCCTGATTATTTTGACAAGCAAAAGCCAAGGTGACTCAACTCCTTACTGTTCTAATTTAAAGCAGGAAGAGTGTGTGAAGCATAACCTTAAAAAACAAAATCCTATCTTCACTCTGAAAAGTTAAGATAATGCCATACTGAGCACTCTAATAGTAAGGATTTTACTTGCAGTCTTCTTTGCACAGTGTTGCTGGTTGGTACTGTACCTTTCACCAGTGCTGTCAATTATTTGAGAAGTGCCTTTGTCATAAAATATGCTATATAAATGTTAATTATAATTATCATTCTCTTTTGTGTGACTCAATTATTGGACTCTTTCTTGTAAATGTCATGGGATCTCCTCTAAAGGCCTTCAGGAAAAGAGAGATGCCAAGGAACATTCTTTCAGATGTGTTGCTTAAAAAAGAAAAAGAGGAAGAAAAGAGAATCTTAACTCTACTTTCTGAGAGTCTGCAATTACTTCTTCTTTCCCATTCCTCCACTCTTACTTTGATGAGCAAACATTTGAACTGTCATGCTATCAAAAATACAGGGTCATATGCTAATCTATTAGTGAAAAGGTAAAACATACCTTATGTGATAGCATAAAAACAACAGACAATGTCAGTGCATTCTAGTATCCTGATCCCAAACTGAGTTCCAGACTTCCAAATGAATGGGATCAGAGACAAAGTGAAAGGAAGAAAATCAGTCAAAAGGGATGGACAGAACAGCTGGTCCTTGTGACATTTTGTTACATAGTTCATCAAATTATTCCAGCACTCACTCATTTGACACTTGCAATTTCAGACACTGACTCATCTTTACTAACAGGCCGTACATTTCACCGAAGTTCTGCATGACATGGAGTGAGGTAACAAAAGCCTTTATTTAGCTTTTCTGTGAATTTATTAACTTATCTTATTGTTCCCTTTGTAACTCAAATAACCTAGTACACTCATTTCTGTAGTTTCGACATTATCATGACCTACCATATGGAGAACAAGCATGATTCCAGGTTTTCAACTCTGCCACTCCTCCCCAATCTCAATATTTTGTATTATTTTATTTGGGGCTTATTTTGCCTTTTTAAATTATTCCTTAACAGTCAGGTCTTGAAAGACTCCAAAGGAGATGCCTGCACAGTCTCATTAGGCTCCTGCTCCACTGCCATGCTTATAGAGAAAATATTTTTCCCTTATAAACAGTCTAAAACTCCATTGTTTTCAACTTGTGCCCATTTTTGCTCATGCTCCCAACTATGCAACATTCTGAGACACCTAGCTCCATCTTCCTGGCAACCTCCTCGGAAGCACTAGGAGGGCTGCTGTTAGGTCCCCTGAAGCCACCTCTCCTGACTGAACAAGTCCCATTCCCTCAGCCTGTTTTCACAAGGCAAGTGCTCCAGACCCTGACCTTCTTGGTTGCCCTTCACTGGACTGGCTTCAGTTCACTGAATGGCTGTCCTGTATTTAGGGGCTTGGTGAGAGACCAACACTGGACACTATCTAGATATGTGGTCCAATAAGTGATGAGTAGTGGGGGACAATTACATCCCTCAGTCTACTGGCCATGCTCCTCTTCATATAGCTCAGGGCACTGTTGACCTGCCTTGCTGCCAGGGCCCACTGCTGGCTCCTGTGCAGCTTGCTGTCCACCAAGATCCCCAAGTCCTTTTCAGCAGAGCTGCTCCCCAACCAGTCAGTCCCCAGCCTGTATCATTGCAGGGCTTACTCCCACCCAGATACAGGACTTCACAGTTGTCCTTGTTGAATTTCATGAGGTTCCTGTTAGCCCATTCCTCCAGCCTGCCTAGGTCCCTCTGAATGGCAGCCCTGCCCTCAAGAATATTAAGTGGTCATCCTAATTTTGTGTCACCTGAAAACTCGACAAGAATCCACCCTGTCACCTCCTCCAGGTTACTGACAAAGATGTTAAAAGGACAGATCCTAAGATAAGCATTTGTGGTACCATCTGTGGTCCACTCGTTACCGTCATCTAGGTAGCATATGATCCATTAATTGCTGCCCTCTAAGCCCAAGCATTCAACCACTTACTTACCCAATTAGTTGATCACACTCTGTATGAACCACGTAAATAGATGTATAATCCATAAAATACACTATATGTGCTATAATATATATTTTTAAAACACTATCAAGAAATCCTCTGCTTTGAGCAAGTAGTCAATACATTTAATATTTCTTTGAAGGGTTCCTCATCTGAAGGCTTCCTCTTCATTGTTACATTTTAACAGAAATAAATCTGCCTAACCTCATACAGCTCCTGTAACAAAAACCTAGCCTGTCCTTTGAAGCACTTACGTAATTACTTAGTACTGAAAACACTGCTGTCTGTGAAGAACGCTACCTTCATCTTTTCTACCACAGTTTTTCTAACACATTTGTGCCACTTGAGATAATTAACACAAATACAGCCTCTCTATTACTGGATTACTCTGCAACATTCCTTCCAAATGTGTTGTGCTTATGCCTCTCCTGCCATCACATCTCTAAATACTTACCACTGTCTGCTTAAACAGAATCTGATTAAGCTGAAATGCAGGCAGAAGTAAAGAGCAAAACACAGAAAGGCACATGACAGTAACAAGTCTCCAACACAGTAACTGCATAGATCAAAAATATCTTTGTATATAACACAGAATAGTCTGGATTGGAAGGAATCTCTAGAAGTCATCTAGTCCAACCCCCCTGGAATGTCAGGGACATCTTCAACTAGATCATGTTGCTCAGAGCCCTGACCTGGAATGCTTCCAGGGATGGGGTATCTACCACCTCTCTGGGCAACCTGTGCCAGTTTCACCACCCTTATTGTGAAACATGTCTGTCTTAGATCTAGTCTAAATCTACCTTCTTTCAGTTTAAAACCATTACCCCTTGTCCTATTGCCACAGGCCCTTCTAAAAAGGGTGATTTTCCTGGGATTAGAATCAATTTAGGATAGCCTAAATTATTCTGGATTATAAAATTCAATTACTCTAAACATGCTTAAAATGTGAGCAAAGACTTTAAGCAACAGTTCTATCTTAAATGTATTGCTTTGGAAGATAGGCTTCATAATCCATGCTATACTGAGCCTCAGTCTTTCAATATTCCATTACAAACTTCCACTGCAGAAGTCAGCCTCTCCTGGTCTCTTTTCAGTCTATCTCCACAGTATGTTCTGATTTGTGAAGATAATGTAAAATCACAGTCTGGATTAGCGAACTCAGATGTGAAGTCTGGAGTCTATTACTACACACTAGGATAGGATACCAAATGTCTGTTTTTACATATAGAACATGAACGTTGATGCCAATGGCAATTTTATTGTGAAGAGATGCCTGTCTTTAGCACAGATCAGCAGGAGCACCCACCTCTGAAGACAGTAATGAAATGCTAATGATTAACTGGTCTGGTGTTTGCTTAGTTATGTTATGGTGGGTTTGTACAGGAATGAATACCACATGTCTATCACATATCTCTGATACAGACTTAGTATATTTCAGCTTATTGCCACAGGACAAACTATTATGCCATAAAGAACAGCATGCCTTCCTCAGTCACATCCTAACCCAAGTACTGCTTTCTCCTCTAAATCACCTCAAAGGGATAGAAAATGCTTCCCCATTTCTCAAGCCACCCACAAATTTTCTGTGCCCTAGACCTGTAACTCTGGATTGTTTCTTAGCTGCTTTTAACCGAGTTTTCCAATTCCCACCCGACTCCCCCGCCCCGGCCCCCGCTCCCGCTGCAACACTGCACGTCAGCGATGCCACGTTTCGACGCTAGGGCGCACCCTCGAGACAGCTTTTAGCCACCCGAGCGCCTTCTAACCTTTGCGGAGTCCCGAACAGCCTCTCTAATCAACAGAGTAATTAATTATACAGCAAGTGTTTGGAGAGAGCAAAGGAGCAGGTGAGTGAAGTAGCTAGGACTGGGATACGGTGTTTTATTCCAACAACCACAAGCATGATTCTGCTTCAAAACTTAGGGATGACCAATAAATACCTGCCAACTTTCTACACCAAGTTTCCAGCCCGCAAATGTCCACAGAGTACACTGCAGAGCTGCAAGACTTAGCTCCCAAGAAGGCTGGTAAGCACACTGAAGCACCAGGAGAAAAAGATTTCTAGCAGGGTGTGGTTGTATTTGTATGGTGCTGCCCTACACAGAGTAATCCATGCCCATCAGAAAGGCTAACTAGCTTGGACATGGTGCTACTAATCAAATTGCTCCTCCATGCAGTACACTACAGTCCATATAGCCACAGACTGAAAGCTGCTACTACCAAAACCTGCAAGTTCTGTTGGGGTTTTTTCATCTCTTTGTTTCATTATGTCCTCCCAGCACAAGCTCCAAGGACAGAACAGAGACAGAGATGAAAATATGTTACCCCTTAGATCAAGGCAATATAAAAAAGCTAATAAGGCCTGTGTTCTTTCACCTAAAGGAGAAAAATTTATTCTCTCCATGGCTGTCGGCTCAATTCATCACAGAAAAAAAAAGAAAACATCAGAGTATAAGTCAAAGTTTAAATTTTGCCCCACTACAGTTGGGGCACTGAACTAAATGCAACTCCGAAGTACCAAATCTGGCCCAGTCCAGAGACAGCAGGTGCAGCCTTAAGCTGTGCCTATTTCCCTTTTCCCTACATCAATCATTCAAACATTCTGACAGAAAGCCAGGGGAAGCCCTGGAAATAACCAGAGCAAATAATAAAAGCAAAACATTTTTAACTTTTATGAAGAACAGTCAAGTTGTCTCAAAGTTGGATGGAGGAAGACAACCAGATTCTTAGTTTTATTAAAAGGATACTTATTTTCTTGGTGAAATAAAATTATTTCTTTGGCTAGGATGCAGAGATTTGATGAATGTATGCACAGACAGGAGGGAAATAATTCATGTTTGTTCCCCTCTCCTTATGACTCATTTTGGCCTAAAACGCATCTTCCAGAAACTTTTTGGCTGAATTTGGCTATATTAGTTTACAGTCGACATCAGCAGGCTTATCTAGTTCTGAATACTGTGAATAACTTTCAAGCGTGGTTGCTTGTCACTACTGTGCACAGGATTTAAACATTACGAACTGTACACTTAATTTTAAGCTGAAAAATGCAGCTAATTATCAATAGAACTACATTATTCTAAACTACAGAGCAAAATTATTAAAAATAATTTGTATTGTACATATGCATACCTTTAGTTGTCATAATTATCCTTTGTACACAGGGATAGAAAAAAGGAAGGTTTATTATATGAAGATTAAAATAGCAGTGCACATACAATTTATTTGAAGCAAACTAAACCTGGGATTAAATAAAAAACTGTAAGTGCAGACACTCTGTCTTTAAAATGAAATTATTTGCATGTGCAAGTATTTCACAACTGTAAGTCTAATCAACTCAACTCTAAAACATTATAGTCTACAAAACGACAAAGCACATTATCTGCAGAGGAAAGGGTTACATTTCACTTCAAAAATAAACAGCAACTGCACATTTCCAACAGGTAGCTCTCAAATGTCTGTTGGAAGATTTCTTTAAGTTCAAGAACTGTACTGAGCTTTAGCAAACAGTGCAGCCCAAAGGAAATAGCTTTGTACAGCCAAACGATGCATCAGGCCTAACATCCTCACTTTATGTATTTCAAGAGAGGAGAACTACTTGATACTAGTCTTAACCTGGTCCCATAGACCAAATGGCCACCACTGACTACAGTGGGTTACACGCACATGTGGACCTTATCTTTCAATTCAGGTCCATCTGAAAATAGTCCTATTTGTGCTATCCAAGACACCCACATGACATCCACAAAATATAAGCAGGGACGATCAGGAGATTCTCTTTCAAGGCATTCTCCTGATCTCAAATACGGTATGAATGTATATACATAAGAAAGAAACCAATGTATTATATAACATGAAAAGTAAATATTGCTCTGGAGAACACAATCTTTTCCATCATTCCAAAATGTAAAATACTCTTAGCAGCTAAGGAAATTCAGAAGCCTCCATTCCCCTAAAGGAAAAGGTACTACATTTGACAGCACAATGCAAGATAGTTATAATATCACATGCTCAAGAAGAAACCCGATTTGCTCACTGTGTAACACTTTTTAATCCTTTACTATGCAATGACTTCACAAAAAAATTGCTATTATTGTCAGATGTGATGTGAAAAGCCACATATGTTAGGAAGAATAGCGTCTAATTCATCTCATAGCATCAGTGAAGTCACCAAGTTAAAACATAACACTTTTTGGTCAACTTTGAATACCAACTGAATTTATCACAATTTCCCTTAAAAAATCCTTAGTGTTCGGGAGACCTAGTATTTAGGAACCATCTCATAATGTGGAATGAATGGAAACTGAACTCTGAACTGTTTGTTTAAAAGCTTATAATACTTTATTTAATGTAAAAATGGATTCTGTTTCATCAAGATATGTAGCACATCTTGAACCTGCTTATACTTCAGCATCTTGAAAAACTATGAAGGACTATAGATACGGTATCCAAAGTGCAAGTTTTCAAGAGCTCAGAGTCTGTAAAAGCTAGGAAGTGCTACAGAGACATGGACACGAGCAGGAGTACAGCCAGGTATAACAGCACATTTTGGAAGTCTCTTCTTGTGTACAGGGTGTTTTTTTTGAGTTGATACTACTATTTATCAAGTAATATCAGCATTTGTGTTTCTCTTATGCCAAACACAAGTAAACACACAGAAACATACACCCAAACTCAGAGGTCATTTCAAAATTTCTTCCCTCAAAATTACTCTTTCTGTATTTTCAGGTGAGAGAGGTCAACAGGACAGAGTAAAAGTGTTTTGGAGCATTCCTGAATTAAGCACAAATTACCAGATGACCCTCAGCTATGAATTCCTGTTTAGTCACAGGACAAATACATTACTAGTTCAATAACAGTATTCTTTCAGTTTGTATCAGTCATAAAATCTAAGGATATTCTCCAAGAGAAAAAGACTTCCTCTTCCAAACCATTAATCCTTGGTACCACTGCAGACGAGGTTAATGAGAAGTCTGAGCATCATGTACATTTTACTGTGTTGACACCTGTCTGCAGTTTGTTATCAGTTCACCACAAAGATGTTTGCAGAGGACCCTGAGCTGCTCTTCTCTAACCAAAAACAATACAAAACTCTGTAAAAGCAAGTCTTCTGGATAAGATGACTGCAACGTGAAAGCATAAAATCCTCATTGCCAAGTGTATTGGGTTTGCATGGCAAGGTTGGTAGTGGGGGGCTGCAGGAGTGGCTTCTGTAAGAAGTTGCTAGAAGCTTTCCCTGTGTCCGATAGAGCCAATGCCGCTGGCTCCAAGACAGATCTGCCGTTGGCCAAGGATGAGCCAACCAGCAGCAGTGGTAGTGCCTCTGGGATAACAGATCTAAGAAAGGGAAAAAAACTGTGCAACAGAAATTGCAGTGGGAGAGAGGAGTGAGAGTATGTGAGCAACAACTCTGCAGACACCGAGGTCAGCGAAGAAAGAGGGAGAGGAGGTGTTCCAGGCACCGCAGCAGATATTCCCCTGCAGCCCGTGGTGAAGACCATGGTGAGGCAGGGTGTTCCCCTACAGCCCATGGAGCTCCACGCTGCAGCCCATGGACCCCATGCGGGAGCAGGTGGATGTCCCAAGGAGGCTGTGACCCCATGGGAAGCCTGTGCTGGAGCAGGCTCCAGGCAGGACCTGTGGGCCCGTGGAGAGAGGAGCCCAGGCTGGAGCAGGTTTGCTGGCAGGACTTATGGCCCTATTAGGGACCCACACTGGAGCAGTCTCTTCCTGAAGGACGGCACCTCATGGCAGGGACACGGGCTGGAGCAGTTCGTGAAGAACTGCAGCCCGTAGGAAGGACTCACGTTGGAGAAGTTCATGAAGAACTGTCATGTGCAGGGAGACCCCATGCTGGAGCAGGGGAAGACCGTGAGGAGTCCTCCCCTGAGGAGGAAGGAGCGGCAGAGACAATGTGTGATGAACTGAGCACAACTCCCATTCGCCGTCACCCTGCGCCGCTCGGGGGGGAGGCAGAGAAAATCAGGAGTGGAGCTCAGGAAGAAGGGAGGAATGGGGGGAAAGGCATTTTAAGATTTGGTTTTAGTTCTCATTACCCTACTCTGATTTGATTGGTAATAAATAAATTAATTTCCCCGAGTTAAGCCTGTTTTGCCCATGACTGTAATTGCGGAATGATCTCTCCCTGTCCTTATCTCGACCCACAAGTTTATTGTTATACTTTCTCTCCCCTGTCCAGCTGAGGAGGGGAGTAATAGAGCAGTTTTGGTGGGCACCTGGTGTCCAGCCAGGGTCAACTCACCACACCAAGGTACAAGAAACCACAAAAGAACTGCATATACGGTTATCCTCTAACAAGAAAATGAGACATTTGGAACACATTATAGATGCCCAGTTACAACTGTTCCAAATTAAAAAATTTATATTCATACATTTTCCTAAGTTAATATTTAAAAAAACATACAAGCTGGGTTTTGTTTCTTTGTTTTTAAATAAACTGTGAATCTGCTACACCAATGAAAGAGCACAAAAAGTATTCAACAATGAGAAATACTAGTTGAAGACATATGGACAAAACATTAGCATATGCCTACTCACCACTGCATTTATTTTCAATTTTTATCTCATGATTAAAAGAGAACATGAAGCCAATTTTGGGGTTTGAGTCATTCAGGCGCTATCTATTCCTTCCTTTCCACATTACAAAGACCTTGCTATACTCTCTCCAGTGGACTGGAAAAAAATTCTCCCTTTTTATTGTAGTTAAAAGCTACTTACTAATGTACTGTGAGAAAATGAATCTCTGAATCTTAGCTATGAAGCTGCTCATTCCACTTGAAGATCAGGAACAGTAATGGTCCTCAAACAGATCTAAACTTCCTTTCACTCTTAGTAACATACCTATGAAATTGGAAACGTATTCTGATATCTCACAACCCATTCTTATCTTCATAAGCAGACATAAACATGCTTTTGCAAAGAGGAACTTTAAAAAAATATATATAATGGAGGAACAGAGGACATTTCCTACTTTGAGTCTGACATAAGATCACGGAATCACAGAATCATTAAGGTTCGAAAAGACCTTTAAGATCATCAAGTCCAACCATCAACCCAACACCACCACACCCACTAAACCATGTCCCAAAGTGCCATGTCCATACGTTCTTTGAACACTTCCAGTGATGGCAACTCCACCACCTCCCTGGGCAGCCTGGTCCAGTGCTTGACCACTCTCTCAGTAAAAACATTTTTTCCTAATATCTCCTCAAAACTTTCCCTGGCACAACTTGAGGCCATTTCCTCTCGTTCTATCTCTAGTTACTTGGGAGAAGAGACCAACACCCACCTCGCCACAACCCCCTTTCAGGTAGTTGTAGAGAGCGATAAGGTCTCCCCTCAGCCTCCCCTTCTCCCGACTGAACAAGCCAGTTCCTTCAGCCGCTCCTCATAAGACTTGTTCTCCAGACCCCTCACCAGCTTCATTGCCCTTCTCTGGACACGCTCCAGCACCTCAGCGTCCTTCTTGTAGTGAGGGGCCCAAAACTGAACACAGTATTTGAGATGCGGCCTCACCAGTGCTGAGTACAGGGGCACAATCACTCCCCTAAGGGAAGTGATTGGATGATGAACCAAGGAAAAGAATATTACTTGGTAAGAAAACTCTTAACATTGTGAAGGCACAAAAGAATTACAGTACTTTTTCATAGCTGAATTTGATGAAAAAGAGAAAAGGTAGATGTGCAAAATAATGGGTATTCACAAAAATCATAGTTTGTACAAACAGAATGGATCCCATTCTCATTACATACTGAAATCACTTATTAATAAAGCAGTGTACATGCTTCCCGGGGGATGCAAGTTTCACTAGCCAACTCAAGAAAGTACTCAAAACTTCAAATTCCTAGTGGGATGTGCCTGGCTTTTGGACAGTATCAGAAGAGCTAACCAGCTTGCATTCCCCTGTATAATTTATAACTCTGGCAATACCAGGAGATTTAGTTTGGAAAATTTGGAACATAAAAGGGCTTCACAAGCTCTCAGATGTCAGCAAACAGAATTCCAGGAATGGCATATATATCTTGCAGACTAACATTATGCACATCACTTTTGCTTCTGTACCAAATTACCACCCAGTCTTGACTACTGGGATCGTTTAGTAGATGGAATTAAACCTTGTGATCTAATATACATGAACACAGGCATACCTCTTGTAACAAGCCCTTCCTGTTGCAGCGAACTGTTCTGTCATCTGTCACATCCCCTAAAAATTTGCCTTCAATTTATAAAATAAGTCAAAGTAGTTAAAGGGAAAACCCCACAGCGCCAGTGGTATCGTTAAATGATGTGTGAGCAGTACAAACACGGAGTTAATCTACTGAATCAACTAAATCTTAACTCGGTCACTCAATTCAAGATGTTGGCTCACCCATAGTGAACCAGTGACAAGGGAACATGTGCTGCAAGTGTAGAGTGGTCCCAAAAACAGGGAAAAATAGCAGAAATGGAGAAAGGCAACCTCTTGATACTATCGGTGTATGCAGAAACCAAAATTAGCTCAGTCTTGGGTCAGAGGCTTCTCCCCCCTACCTCCCTTTTCTTCTATAGAAGAACTGAAAAAAGTCAAACATGATATGGACTTTAGTTTGCAGAAATTCCTCAGGCATTGGTTATGCACTTTCCACAGATGTTAGCTGTTTTCAAATGGAAATTACAGTGTCAGACATTATTTTCTCAGAAAAACAGTTTTGAACTCTTTTGATCAGAGATTTAGCTTAGTTTCACATGAGTCAGGGTGAACAATTTCTAGATGGTCCTCTGGGAACAGCATTTGGATGTGAAAAGACAAAAGCTCTTCAAGCAACATGACAATAGAAAAACTGGAGGTATCT